>NC_059433.1:91090534-91205534 GCF_021028975.2 Sphaerodactylus townsendi | reverse complement strand
CTGCTTCTTATACAATGTGTCACACCCAGAGAATATTATATCAGCACTCCTGAGTTTGATTGCCACTAGATGTCTGGAGGAAGAAGATTACCAAGTGTTTAAAGTATTATATTAATGGAGGCCCCTCCTGAACATGCAGAATGATGCACTTTCAATCCACTTTTTCGGCTGTGTGGAATAGCAAAATCTATTTGCAAACAATTGTGAAAGTGGATTGGAAGTGCATTATTCTGCATGTGCAGAAGAGCCTGGAGAAGGAAGCTATGGGGTTGAACTTTAGGGTCCTTTCTATTGCCTCAAGATCTCTCCTGCGATAACGAAGGGGCAGTTTTTGCTTATTTCCCTACCACAGCAGCCCAGTACTGTTCCTGGGGCTATCCTGAACCCAGAAGCAGGGTTTCAGAAGCACAGTGGGAATGGGGAGGCTGGAGAGTTCTGTTCCAGGAGCACAGCTCCAAAAAATTCAACCTAATATCAGACACTGTATCCTGTTCAGATATTCTAAAAGTGGATATAATCCAGATGTGAAGGGCAGAATCAGGATGGCTGGGCAGGTCCAGTCTGCAACCTTCATGCATTTATTGTGCCTTGTGCACATTATTCATCCATCTATCCAGTTATTTATATCCCACCTTTCTCCCCAGTTAGGACTCAAAGTGGCTCACAACACAAAAATTAAGTATTACAATATAGAAGAAACAAACAGAAGGAGAAAAGGGAAAGGATAAGCCTCCTAAATGCAGAATCTGTGTGTGTGTGTGTGTGTGTGTGTGCGCGCGCATGCACACACTAGGAAGTGTTCCTTTTACCCCATGACTACAATTGTCAGTCCAACAGGTGAATGTCAACAGCTCTTTGAGTTTTGCTCTGGGGCTTGAGCCCCTGACTATGCCTAACCTTTAAATCCTACAACAAGAAAAAACATTCAACTTAGATCTTACAAGGTGTCAGCCATCTTCCTACAATTCCCCCTCCTGCATAAAAGAGAGCCTGCTTTGTGCATGGCACTTAATAGCACATAAAAGTGGTGGGAAGAACCAATTCTGTCCAATTCTGATGTCATAGCTTGGACCTACCTGAAGGTTTTTGTGGATGGGAGGGACTTCCTTATGCAAAGCCAGCTTCCCCACTATTGCCTCCTGCCGAAGCCTGAAATACTTCCCAAAATGTTGCTGAGGATAGTGGACCACCAGTTAAAACACGAGAGCAGAAGCAAAGATCTGCCACAGCAATGGGAGGAATAAACAAGGAAGTCTCTGATGAATCCAAGCCTTTACTTACAAGCATTGATTCTACCCAGTCTTAAAAATATCTGAATAAGGTGTTAGACAAATGAATATCTTGCCACATCCTGCATACAGCCTGCATACATAATATAGTAAAAAACAATCAACCCTATATAATGTTGTATTCAAATTACTAGTTACCATATGCAGGTTTATCAGAAGTCACCATATATATGTTCAGAGTCATCCTGAGTTATCCTGGTAGGGATTTCAAGGATGCCAAGTAGTTGTAATACCTTTGCCATATTCACATTATGTTTCCTGCCTCATGTTTTGCAGTAGGGTACTTCTTTGGGCTTTATAGAACTGCAGAGCACTGTTTAAGAAGTTCACTACAGCAATAGTAGCTAATCTTTAGTAACCTGCTCAGTTCAACTACTTTGAATTATTGCTCACAGCACTACAAAATCATCTGGTTTTCTAACACAGAAAGCCTTTGATGGCTTGCCCTTATATAACCATAGAGATCCAATTCTGAGTTGGTGCCTATGTGGGCTCTCATATGGAAATATTTGCTGAGATGGTAAAACAGAGCAAGAAACAAAAACTTGCATAGCCTTTCAATAACACAGAACTGCCTTAGGCGATTGCACAGGGCTTTTCCTTATGTTTGAACAATGTAGCTCTTCGTATAGCACAAAATAAGCTTTCAGTCTCTGGCCAGTAACAGCAAGTTTCTTGATACTGAGGCCAAGAGGGGCTCTTGAGCATCATTTGAAGAGCACACCTGAAAATGCTAAAATCTGGAACTCAGAAAATGAGATTGGTGATGAGCCAGCTAGCTGGTTAGCTAGGTTGAACTGACACTTCAGATAAGGTTATGAGAAAGTAATGCCTTAAAGTATGGACTGGAAACAAGGCATCCTGCAGGCATTGTTATGATATATGAGGATTGGTTGGTAGCTAAATCGTGATGTGCTGTCTGGCGGGGATGTGGCTGTACTGAATCAGATGGCCCAAGGGCTGTGCAAAGCCAGTGCATTTCATTCCAAGTGATGGTCTTGCACCTACCAAAATTTGTACTAGCATTGAAAAGTCTTACTAGTCTGATTTGAATCTAACCAATAACAATATTAGATGCAGAGAAGATAGTTTTTCTCTAGAGTCTAACTGTCAGAGAATCCTGGCTGCTCTCTAGAGGCTGACAGTCACTAGAAATGTGCCAGAGCTAAGCTGGTGAGCTTGAATTCATTTTTCTTTCTGCGGGCAGTATACACACAAAGAGTAATCAGAAGTACCACTTAAAGATTTGTGTGGTTGGAAAAGTTTTCTTAAAAGGACCGTTCTATTTTCAAGTCACATTCAAAGTCAGTTCAGTGATATGTAAATTTATTGATCACTCAACTGAACTAAGCTAGAGAACTTAATTTTTCTGTATCATCTACTCTCTATTAGGCTTGTTGTTAATGGCAATTTTGTTCATAATTGATCTAGAACTGGGGGTGAGCAGTGCAGTGGCCAGGTTTGCAGATGACACAGATTCACAATGGTGAAAACCAAGTCAACTGTGAAGAGTTCCAGCAGAATCTCAGATTAGGTGAATGGGCAGCAATGTGGCATATAAAGTTCAGTGTATAAGTATAAGGTGATGAACATCAGAACAAAAAATCCCAACTTCAATTATAAACTAATGGGGTCTCAGTTTCCTGAGACTGAGGGAAAATGATCTTGAAGTCATAGTGGATAGCTCTATTAAAGTGTCAACTAAATGTGCCGCAGTGAAAATGGCAAACTCTATGATGGTGATTATTTTAAAAAGGATTGAAAATAAAATCACCTTACTACTTTATAATGCCCTGTATGTATAGATCTTTTATAATGGGCTCTCAAGAGTAACGCTGCTTTGTCTCCGGTCACCACATCTTTAATACTGGAATGGCCCATGTTAAGATTGGAAAATACATTTGGTAGTCATTGTAGGACTGGAAAAGTACACAAACCAAGATGATCAAGAGGTTGGTGCACCATGCCTATGAGGGAAGTGGGAAGTTTAGAAAACAGATAACTAAGTGGTTGGGGTTAGACAGAAGTTTATAAAATTATGTGTGTGGTAGAGAAAGTGAACAGAGAAAACTTTTCTATCTCTCCAAAAATCTTAGAACTGGAGGGCATCCAGTGGAATCAATGGGCAATAGATTCAGGGGAGAAAAAAGGAAATACTTCTGGATACAATGAATGATTAAAAGGTGGAATTCTCTGCCAGGGGATATAGTGATAACCATGGGCTTTACTATGGCTTTACTATGAGACAGATTCATGATAGGTATATCAGTAGCTACTAGTCATGGTGACTGAAGAGGCAATACACCAGTACCAGAAGGCAACACTGGAGGATGGCCTCATCTTCTGTGCCCTATTGTTCAGTCTCCAGAGTGACTGGCTGGGCACTGTTTAAGGATGGTGGACTAGACAGACCACTGATCTCATCCAGCAGTGCTTCTTTAATACTGTTCTGTCCTTTGTACATAACATGGTTCCAGTTATGAACACCAACTAATCCACATTATCTGGCACTGATAGGTTTGGGAAATTATCAAAGCTGCAGCAGAAGGTGACAACCACGTAAAATTATACGTCTTTTCTAATGGAATCATAATTGGGAATTGATTTTCTAGTCATTTGACTCATTCAAGAAACACACAGACATAGGAAGGTTAGAAATACCTCAGAAGTGTCAATATTTGCAGAGAGAGGCTAATGCCAAATTATCTTTCAAAAGAAGCTAAATCCATAACCCACAAGGATGACCAACAGCCTCCAGATAGAGACATTCTTTCATCTAATTGTTTTCCATTTTATTCCCCCAATATAGTATCATCAAATGATCCCTCCCCACATTTCTTATCCATTTCCCTTCGCCTATCTCTTTTCCGCACTGTACTCATTGACATCTACACATTTTCTTGTTTCTATCATTTTTCCATCTCTCAGCACAGAAGCACCAACATTTTTTATAAAGGACTGCTGGGTTCCATTCCTCTGAAAGAAATCAGTCAGTGGTTTTTCCATAGTGAAGTACTTTTTATGATGAAAGTTTCAGCTCACCTCTTGCCAGTTACATATAAATTAAGTGATGCTGGCGAGGCAATGTAACAGATTGGAGTGATATTGCAAGCACCAAGCCTCTCATTTAAACAGGGCTGCTATCCATGTGAAACAGCTATGCATGCTTCATAATCATCTTGAAGATCGATTGCCTGGGGAGAGGGTGAGTAGGCATGCTAAAATTGCCATTGTGCATGAGTTTCCTACCACTTTAAATGAGGTGCATAAAAAGTTGCATGCCTAAAACTAGTTAGAGCAAGTTAAAGAGAGAGAGAGAGAGAGAGAGAGAGAGAGAGAAACTATGAATCTTATTCTGTAATTTATTATTTGTTTAAATCTTCTATCCCGCCTTTTTCCACGAGGACCTAAAACAAAAATTAAAACCAATAAAAGAGCAAAATCCATATCAAACATCAATAGTGAAAGGTTTGGCCTTTCTTAGTTCCTGAAATGGTACCAGACTGTTCTGAGGAGCTACTCCACAAGGCAGGGACGGGCATTAAAAAGGAACTGTGAAGGGTTAGAGTCTAGGGTTGCCAATCTTCAGCTGGGGCACAGAGATCTCCCAGAATTAAAACAGATCTTCATACTCAAAGTTCAGCTTTTCAGGATAAAACAACTGCTTTGGAAGGGGGACTCCATGGCATTATAGTCTGCTGAGATTCCTCCCCTTGCCAAATCTTGCCTTCCTCAAACTCAAACCCCAAATTGTCGGGAATCTTCCAAGTCAAATTTGCCAACCCTATCTGAGATTGATCTCACCTATCTTCAGGAAAGGATATCTAACAATCCATGATCAGAGAAAAGTACAATTGACACACAGGTCCATATTGGTGTTCCAAGCCCAATCAGTGTTCCAAGTCCAATCAGGCTATAAAGGTAAGCATCTGCAGTTGAGCCCAGGAAACTCCCTATGATATTTGTCTTTCCAGCTTTGTCACCTTATGAAATCAATTTTTTTTGATTCCCCAACTATTAATCAGGTTCAGAAGAGCAAAATATGATACAATATGATAGAAATCACAAAAAGATTGCAACATCTGCTACTCTTACAACAAACAAATTGTTTATGCTTGTTAACTGTGCTCCTTGAGACACGAAAAATTCAAGCTTATTGTACCTCTGATACTACCACTGATAAAAGGGGGATCTGTGTGCAGAAACTGAGGAAAATGTATGTTTAGGGTATATCTAGTCTAATTCTGGTAAGTTAACCATGAAAAATGAAAAGGAGGAAAGAATCTGGAGGCACCTTTCAGACTGAAAGTTTTTATTAGGAACAGGTCTACAAAAGTTTATGCCATAGTAAATATGTAATATTTGAAGGTGCTACAAGTCTTTGTTTTGTTAAGGCTGGACTTAAAACATTATGCAAACACATTTTGAGAGGAGGAGCACAGGAAAATCACTCAATCTGCCTATTTTTGAATACTCATGTGCTATGTCATATCAATTCTAAAAATAGTCTATCACTTTCAAAAATGACACACAGACACCTATTTCTGAACTTTAAGGTAGTGATTTCTTTTTGCCCTTCATTTTAGTTCACTTTTTATTTTATTTTTTTTATTTTAGAACATAGCGCTAATCGTTTTTCACAGGTTAGTGCTCAACCAATTTCATGGGGTTATTGGTTCATATCACAGATGGAAAAAAAATGCAAGTGTTGGTTATTTAATCTCTTCTAAAAATATAGACTTCTGCAGGACACAGTAATGGTCTCTGGCTTATCTCTCAGTACAAATATAACTTACGGACCAGTGGCGCAGTTAAGGGAAAGAAATGCCGATTCTGTGTGCAGAAGGCCAACCTCATTATAGTTTCTCTCCACAGAAACCTTTCTAAATAAGACAGCCCCACAAAGTGCACCTGCTTTCCTTTCAATAATTACAATGTATACGTGTATCGCTGAATCTTTCCAAGAGATTAAGCTATTTGGAGCTCGTATGCAGCTGGATTCTGAAGAACTTATCCTCAGGGCAAGCACTATTCATGGTGGATAAATTAGTATCCGAAAACTGGGGCCTGGTGAGACAGAGAGAATTGGGAATTGAGACAGAGAGAACTTCAGAGGAGCAATGTGTGTAGTCTGTATGGATGTTTGTTCCCTAGCCTCACCACAGTGCAAGCAGGCTAATACAAAGAACCCCAGACACCCAGTGGGACACAACCACTTCTTTACTGAGGCCTGGTCTGAAAATTCAGCAGAATGAAATACTGTAAAGGACTTTACACTTCAGACTGTATGTGGGAAAGTCACATATCTAATGGTTGCCCCTGTCAAAAATTCCTGCATTTTTTTAAAAGTACAACAAGGATAAAGGTTCCATTTTAACATTTAGAATGCTGAGCCACCTTTTCATACATGGACAATTATTAAGGTAAGGGAACTTTGACAAAAATAGTTCCTCACTTGCAGTCTGAAAGTGGTACAGTCTATTCTACTACCTAAGCATCCTTGTTCCTACCTCATTCTGATCTGTGTGGGTCAGACTTAACTAACTATATAACCACTTCCTAGTCTGCTGGAACTGATTAGAAAAGCCACAAAAAGTCCTGTTCCATTTACTAGACTCACTTTTGATGGCCCAGGCAATTCAATAAGTGCTTGATTGTTTGGAAATTTTTTTTCCTCCTAGCTTTTCAAATGGGAATACTTTCTCCAAACTGCCTGAAATTTGGGAGGATAAATTCCTTGGCAAAGGGGCACAGTTCCTGATAATTTCATTCCAATTGGATGGCAGGCAAAATAAATATAGCCAGATCCTTTGAAAACCAACAGAAATGACTATCAAATTTACTTTCCAATCTGAACATGGACCATCATAATATTAAAGAATCTATATGAGAAAACAAGCCAGAACCCTGATAAGATGTTCATCCCGATAGGGGGAACTTCTTCAAAATCAATGTAGTATCTTCCCTATGGCTGCTACTCTTTAACAATTGGGTCAGCATGTTCTAGACTGGTTCTCTTCAGGGACATAAAGCATTCAGTTGGGAAGTTACTAGAGCATTTTTACCCTTTTTTGTTTAAACTGTAGGATTAGTTAAGGATACACCTAAGTTGACTATTATAAGGAAATTCATCCCCCTGGTGCCTTAATGGGAAAAAGTAACAACTGAAGCAAAGAACTGGTGCTTTGGTACATAATTTAAAAACATCCCCTGAAGTGTTGCTGATGTCACTGATGTCTTTTCAGCAATGTTCCCTGTATTAAGAAGGCAATCAGTGTACTTAAAACCTTATAGGCAGGAGCAGCCTGACACTGAGAAGTTCAACAAATTAATATTAATAGTTCTTATAGCTAATATCCACTTGGTAGCTTTAAAGAACTTTACAAATAAAAACTAATTAATACTGAATGCCTTCCATATCTTCCTTGCTACATCATGCCTTCTCAGGGGATGAACCAGTAACTAATGAAACAAATTATTTACCTTCTGAACTTTTCTCTCAAGCTTATAGGCATCAGTTATGGAGGAGGCAGGCTGAACTCTGGAGATCAGATTAGGTTTGCTCAGAATGAGACCTGAGGACATCCAATACATTAAAAATTTGGTGGGCATATGCCGGATTAACAACAACCTGATCAGCTTCCTGTTGTATCTTTTTTGCAGCATTCATGCATTACACATTTTCTCATTACTGATTATTATATAAAACAAACTTCAGTAGATTACAAGCATAGGCTTTTGTGAATGGCAAGACAGAAAGACCTATATCCTTCTGAGTCCACTGAAGTCAATGGGTTTAGAAGATTGTAAATTTTTTTTGCATAACACACATGCAGAATAATCCCCTTTCAATCCACTTTCAATGCACTTTGCAGCTCTGCGGAATAGCAAAATCCACTTTCAAACAGTTGTGAAAGTGGATTGAATGTGCATGTGGAGAAGAGACCTTAGTCTCAGGAGGGATATCAGAAGTAGTGTGTTTTTATAAAACAAAAGGTGCCAGTACTATACGATTGTGCCAATTTTCACATTTTCCCTCATCCTGTTCAAAACTCCATCAGGGTGTTCCTAAAAGTCTACTCTCTCCTCTAGCTGAGTGGGGTGGGTCAGAACACAAGGATCAAGACTTGGGAGAGGGTCGCCCCTTAAAGTTGCTTATATTTCATATCAGCGAGTACCCTCACAAAAAAAAGTCCTGATCAGAAGTCACAAACAGAAGCAAAGGGAAACAGAAAACAGACAGATAGAAAACTTGGCTTCTGTACTTTTCAGGGTGGTTCATGAATATGGAAGCATGAAAAAAGGCTCGTGCAAGGGATCTGTCTGTTGCTGTGCTTTGAGATTCTGGTGCACAAAAATAAATATCATGCCTCTTGCTCTTGCGTTCCATTTCACTACTTTCATGTCATGTGTGCAGCAGCTCTGGGTGATGATTAAGAGGGGGAGATGGTTTTATGTCCCTTGAGGAACTGTAAATTCCTTTGATAACAGTTTGCAGATGGAGACAGCCTTCCAAAAGCAGAGAAGAAATATATCACTCTTATTTGCCATACCTGGGAATCTGAAAGAGTGCTTCTTGTCTCTGCTTTGATGCCAAGATGCATGCATACAACACAGTTTCTGACTAGGCAAGTGTGTCTCTGAAATTTCCTGAGTGTACCAGGCCATTTTCATGTCACTCAAAATAGTAGATAGGTATTCTGCACCTTTATCCTGCCACTGATTCTGATTATCACCTTCTTCCATTTGTGAGTCTTAGGGTTCCTCTTCAAGACGGGCCAGCACACGGGCGCCCTGGGGATGGCAAAACGCTGTCCCTCAGGGAGCCGCTTCAGACAGGCTGCGCTGCTGCATTCTCAGCAGCTACCACCTGGCTCCAGCCTCCACCTCCCCCAGTGCGGCCAGGCCGCTTCCAAAACTCCTCCCTCCTGTAGAACAGCACCGCCGAACATGCTGTTTTCTCGGCCCCTCATTCATTTCGTCGTCTCTGCGCCCGGGCTTCATTGGACTGTTGAGATTCTCCTCGCTTTCGTCCTCCTCACCCCTGGAGGTCAGGAGGGCAGCATGGGCGTGGTCTTAGGGAGTCCATCACAGGGATGACTTAGGACGCATTTGCAGGTGAGTGGGGTGGGATGGGGAAGAGGTGGGCCTCCGTGTGAAGCTGCCTCCTCCCAAGGCCTAGCCTTCATGCGGGGCCGCCACACGCTCCCGTGCAAACGGGCCCCCCTCCACCGGCAGAATTCCTGCCGGTGCAGGGGCACCCTTTCCGCATTGTGGAAAGGGCCTCAGTTTCTCATTAAACAGATGCTAATCTAAATTAAAAGCAAGATCCAAGCATTTCCTATTATTCTTGAATGTTAGGCGGATTCCACATGGGCCAGAAACAGCAGTATGAAAACGGTGTGAAAACGGTGTTAAAGGGTTTACACTGTTTTCACTTCTGCTTTTGTCCCATGCAGAATCCGCCATAGACATATTAGTTACATTAACTATACTATACTAAGAATGGATGGGATTAGTCATGTTTAAGCATCTGATTCTTAGGTATGATCAGGGGACTAATATTCAGTGGACTGTTTTAATGCATCTGTTAGCACAATTGCTGTGCTTTTTGATGTGATTACACTATTTTCTCTCTGCAGCCATGTCCTCCACATGTTGTTAGTTGCCATCACTGCATTCAGTGTTCCAAAGGAACATCATAAAAAGAAGAAAAGCCCATTAAGGTTTACTTAGGTGTCTTTGTTTGACTTCTGTATCTGTCCATGAACCTTACTAATCTTGAAATGAGTTATTTTGACCAGTTCTCAAACATATGTTATCAACTGCACCACTACAAAAAGGAGAGAATGCAATCTAGTCAGTGTTAGTACTTTAGATGATATAACCCTGAACTGATGCCTGGAGGCAGTTTGGGTATAGATGAGTGCTAACAAGCTATAATTTAATACTGACAAAACAGAGGTGGTGACTGATGGGGGAAAGGTTTGACTCAAGAATTGGAATGTTTCATGTTCTTGATAGGGTTGCACTAATAGGGAGCAAGTTCATAGCTTGGACTTGGCCTCCTATTGGATAAACATATGGCAGTGGTGTCCTGGGGAGCTCTTAGCTATCTTTGGCTAGTGAGCCAGCTGCAACCATTCCTGGGCAGGAAAGATCTTGCCACTGTGATGTACGCTTTGGTAATTAGAAGCTGCAGTTCGTACAGAATGCTGTGGCCAGAGTGTTGGCTGGAACAGATAGCAGGAACGATATTTTGGTCCATCTACATTGGTTCCCACTTTGCTTTCGGGTCCAATTCAAGGTGCTGGCATTGACTTGTAAGGCCTTATAGAGCTTGAGGCCAGCATACCTTAAGCATACCACTTATTTACATATGAACCTACCAACCACTCTGATCATCTTCAGAGCTCCAGCTTCAAGATGATCCCTCCAACTGAGGCTCCATCCTGCCGAGGCATTACCCCTCATATCTCCTGGCATTTGCTGGTGCAGGTCTGGCAATCTGGTCAGTGAATCCATGTGTAATAAACAGTTGATCAGTTTAGCAATCTGACAATGTCCTTGAGGGGTACATAGCTCTTTCCTGTTAACTGAGAGAACTTAGCTCTTAGACAAGTCAAAAACAGCTTCAACTGGGTTAACCTGGCACTGTAACATGTGGCTGCTGTGCAGGAACATAACTACTTAGCACACCGTGCTATACTCAAAACAAATTTCACCAGGGAACACAGTGGTGATCTCATCAGCAGCATGTCCCATGTGTAACTGAGAGAGTTTGAGCAAGGAAAATTCACCTGATAATCATATTCAAGCTGAAGTTAGCAGCATGACTAGATGGGATTGGATTCAGATTTCAATTTTAACATTTGAATCCGTATTCTTAGAATAATAATAAAAATAAAACTTGTGCAATGGTTTTGGAGAAATGAGTAGGAGTCATAGGGGTGAAAATTGGATTATGCACCCAGAATAAATTAAAAATAATGATGTAGCACACTAAGCCATTAAATGTACTGGTCACTAAATTTAGCAAAAAAAATCCAAAATTTACATGATTAATAATAATGCAAACCTTACACATGCCATACATTTATTCTAAGGAAAACTGAAGACAATATAAACCAGTTGGATGAAAATCTAGCAGCTGAATAGCCACTAAATAAAGCAGCCAATAACATCAACCAAGGGCCTTTCCCCACTCTTTTCCATCCCCCCCTATGTCGCGTGCTGCTCTCAGCCTGCGGCATCCCAGCGGCAGTGTTGGGGCGGCTGTGCTGTCGCCGCCCCTGTCGTGGGGAGTGCCGGGGGACCCCATGCTACTCAGGTAGTGCGGGGCTTAAGGTAAGTGGGGAAAGGCCCCAAGTAAACTAAATACCTGTTGGTATAGATATATTTTAGTTTTTAAAAATAAAAATGGGCTCACATATCAGTTTTATTCAACTGCACAGTGATACTAACAGCATGGTTAGAGTTCCCTGTAACTTTATTTTTTTTAAATTATATGGGCTAAAATATACATTGTATTTTAGAGTCCTTTGTCTTACTGAAACTGTTAGGTTAAGAATCACATAAGGATTTTAAGTTTAAAAAGTTTTTAAAATCAAACAATATTTGCTAACCATATCCTCTATTATTATTTTCCTGTGACTTTCATAAGTGCGACTTCCCAGGCGCACATGTGACACTTAGGATTTATTAACCCCCAGTCTAATTTAAGATTTTGACTCCTTAGCTGCACACTGCAAGTAAGTTAATTATTGGATTTCCTCTCAGGTACGCTAATTAAATCATTAATCTATCATCCCTGAGACTGAATATAAGGTTAAAAAAAAGTCTGCATCCCAGCATTGATTATTCAAAACATTCTTAAATGTGCTTAACATGTAATCGTTGCACTTTTTAGGTTGTGTTGACACTTTGGCCCTTTCCGCACGGGCCATTTATGGCGCCCTGGGGACGGCAAAAACATCGTCCCCAGGGAGCCGTTCGCACAGGCGGCGCTGCTAAAACGCAGCAGTGCCGACCTGGTTCCCCTCCACCACCCACAGGGCGGCATCAGGCCGTCTCCAAAAACCTCCCTCCTGGAGGGTCTTAAGAGTCCAGCAGGGCGACAAAGGCGACGAGGTGAGTGGGAGAGGGACGGGGAAGAGGCGGCTCCATGCGGAGCCACCTCTCCCGCGCCGGCCTCACCAGGGGCCGCTCGCACGCTGCTGTGCGAACAGCCCCCACCCCTCCACCGGCAGAATTCCTGCTGGTGCAGGGGCGCCCTTTCCGCTGTGCGGAAAGGGCCTCTCTGTTATACTGAACAGAGGGGTATGTGTGTGCCATCAAGTTACAATGGACTTGTAGTGACCCCAGTAAGGAGTTTTCAAGACAAGTGAGAAGCAGGGCTGGCTTGCCATTGCCTTCCTTTGCAGAGTCTTTTTTTGGAGGTCTCCCTTCCAAGTACTAACCCTGCTTAGCTTTTGAGATCTGCCAAGACTGGGATTTACCTTGCTGCCTTTCCTTGCAAAGCCCACTCACTTTTTATAGGAGTTTGCCATGGGGACTTGCAGTTGGAGTATTACTTCATGTGAAAATGGTGCAAAAGGGGGGGGGTCATTCCTTCCTTCCCTCAGTCCCAGTACCAAACTCCAGGTGGAGCCTGGAGTTCTCCTAGAATTACAACTTATATCCAGACTACATAGATCTGTTCCCTGAGAGGAAATGGCTGCTTTTGAGGTGTGATGGGGGCATTCTACTCCTCCTCCAAAGTCCTCCCCCAAATTTCCAGGGTTTCTCAACCTGGAGTTACCCATTCTAGCCCTTATCTAGGCAAGTATAAATAAAACAAAATCATTATTTGTATTTGATATTAAAAAGGATATATGTATTGAATTATCAAAGGCCCAACTAATTCTTTCTCACTTTCAGAAAACAAGGATTTTTTTCTTTAAAAAAAAAGTACATATGCCTTCCTAGGTTTTACAGAACTTTTAATACTTTTTTCTCCTTTAGAAAGCAATGACTTCATTCTTTGCATAACCTAAAACCATCACTTCAGGTATAGGTCTTCTTCAGCAGAACATTACTAAAAAAGACATTCTCCAGAGTGATTTTAATACTGAAGGAGGCGTTTTTCAATTTGCTTTCAAGCAAAGGTCTCTTCTTTTTTCTTTTTTTAAATTAAAAAAACCCTCTGCATAATCCTTGAAATTTTAACCACGAAAACAGAATAAAAGAGGTAATTGAATGCATTTGATGCTTAGAGCTTAAGTGGGCTACATTATACTTTACTATAAGAAACAACAGTCGGATTCTAATAAGCTAATTAACCTTCAGCTGAGAAACACTGTATGAATGAATAAATGGGGAAAGCAGCAAGAAAATATATCAACTTTTGTACTGCAAGGATGATTTACCCATTTTAAAAATACCCTACAGTGAAGCTGCAATTAAAAAAATTATGGATTTAAACTCAGTGGTCAATATTACTTGACCAGAATATTGATTGCTACTCCATTTTGGCTATTTATAAGGCATACCTCGTGTTTTCGTCTTAGCCTTTGTTGCTTTCTATTGAAACTATTTATGCATATTTTAAATGTTACTGTGTGCCTTTTTCTTGTTGTGCCCATTTACATGTTTCCATCTATCCATTGCAGTATGTGGTCCAAACTTCCATCTCCACCTAGCACAACACTAGATGCCAGAGAGAATCACCTGCAGCCTATGTACTCTTATAGTATTTAGGGATCATTGTTATCCATGCAATGTCTTTTCAGTTTTTAGCAACACTACTAAAAATGAAAACACACCTGGCTTATAGGTTTCTCTTAAACACACTTCCTCTGTTCTCTTCACCATTTGAGAAAGTATCATATCTACCTTCCTAGCTATAAAATAACTTATAAATCACATCTCCCCTTGCAAGATCCCTTCTCACTTGTACTCACATGATGGAATATATTACATGTTGCAGTTCAGGTTTGAAGACAATGGCCTTAGATTGCACTGCAAAAGACAAATGCCCTATGCAGAAAGTCAAACAGTATCAAAATCAATCATATGAATACACAAACCTTCCTTATACTGAATTAGACCATTGTTTGGTTAGGATTGCCAAAACTGCTTTGGGAAATTCCTGTAGATTTGGAGATAGAGCCTGGAAATGAAGAGGAGTGGTAGTAGTAGTAGTAGTAGTAGTAGTAGTAGTAGTAGTAGTAGTAGTAGTAGTAGTAGTAGTAGTAGTAGTAGTAGTAGTAGTAGTAGTAGTAGTAGTAGTAGTAGTAGTAGTAGTAGTAGTAGTAGTAGTAGTAGTAGTAGTAGTAGTAGTAGTAGTAGTAGTAGTTGTTGTTGTTGTTGTAATTTGAATGTATACCCCAACTTTCTCTCCTGTAAGGAGACTCAAGGTGGCTTACAAGCTCCTTTCCCTTCCTTTCCCCACAACAGACACCTTGTGAGGTAGGTGGGGCTGAGAGAGTTCCAAAGAACTGTGACTAGCCCAGGGTAACAAGCAGGAATGTAGGAGTGCAGAAACACATCTGGTTCACCAAATAAGCCTCTGCCGCTCAGGTGGAGTGGGAATCAAACCTGATTTTCCAGATTAGAATCCACTTGCTTTTAACCACTACATCAGGCTGGCTGGGGTTTGGTGAGGGGGGCTCATCAAGGTATAATGCCATAGAATTCACTTTAATGTTATCTCTACATTTGCATTCTTGATTTGCAGGATATGGATTGTGCACTTATACCTGATAAGGTTGTCAACTCTGAGATGGGTAATTCCTAGAAATTTGGAGGTGAAGTCTGGGGAAGACTTGTTTGTTTTCTCAGAAGTAAGACCCACTGATTTCAGAGAATGGTATGAAGGCACATAGAGTTGAATGGCAAAGCCTGGCTGCTGGCAGGAATCCAAGGGGAATGGGGACATGGGAGGAGAATGCCATCAGCTACAGTCTGATGCTGCTTCTATGGAAAACTTGGAAGTGACATCAAACCTCTCTAGGAATCACCAGAAACTTTATCATAAAACCACAGATTTTCTGGCAATTCCTACAAAGTACTAATATCACCACCACCCCGCCCCAATTTTTCCCATAAAAACTATCAGTCCAAGGGTGATTTTTTAAAATTATGTTTCTCTCACCAGCAAAAAATGGAGGAAATAACCTTCCCTGATGCTGTTTTGGTGCAGAAAACAACTTGAAGGTTTTCTGGCAATTCCTACAAAGTTGAAGGTGGGAGGCAGACCCCCCCCCCCATAACGTTGCAAACCCAAATGAGCTCTACCTATTTTTTTCAAATAGCCATTCTCCTTGGCTGCTGTGTGGCTGCCAGGAACCCGAGCTGGGCTAAGAACCTGGACCCAGCTCTTTAAAAAAAAGTAAACATCTACTTTGGTCCTAAGAATTAGCCTTAAGACACTTCTTTTGCTAGTGTAACAAACTTTCAGGAACAGGAATCTGGTGGACAGTGTGATTTATGTGAAGCAGAACAAGAATGTACATGTGTGAATTTATCAACACTTAGACAGTTTGCCTGCATTAATGTTCACTGAGTCAGGCAGCTGTGAGGAACACAGAGATACTTTACATTTGTAAATTAAAATACTGTAGGGATGGCCAACCTATGGTGCTCCAGATGTTCATGGACTACAATTCCCATCAGCCCCTGCCAGCACGGCCAATCAGAACTGCAATCTGAACTGCAAACATGTTGTTTGGCTGTTCTGATTGCAATTGGTGAACAGATTTTGAGCTGAACTGGTGGATAACCAAATATCCCAATGTTTTGAATTGCAGTACTACATAAACAAGGGGATTGCACTGGTTCATTGGTACAATAAAAATTATTGATAGCCTCATATATAGTTTTTATCACAGTATCTCCCATATTTTTATTGATAAATAATAGATATTATTTTGACCTTGGAAAGGCCTGAAAAAAATCAGAAAGAAAAACCTGCAGCAGTGCACAGTGTCCATTAGCTATTTGGCATCTTGGCATTGATAGATTTCAAGGGGAATCACCTTGACCTACAGCTCTCTTATCCATTTACCTTGATAAGAGTCTTCCTGACCCCAGAAAAGCAATGTTGCTGTTGCAGGTTTGCAGACTTCTGTCATTCTATCTCACAGAAAACAAGCCACATCCTTCTTTTCACTCACAGTCACAGCTCTATCTATTATTAGGCCGGTTCATTTATTCTGGCTACTGTACTTTCAAGTGCACATGGTATTCAAATTGTAAAAGCCAGGTTTTTAGCAAGCACAATGCATTTAAAACAAACTTGACACAGCAGAAGCAAAAATAGTTTGTTGAGCTTCCACTCACAAAGAACAACCCTGTGTTTTAATAGCATCTGGATTATTTTTAAAAAGTACCATCCTAAGCAAAGTTGTGCCCATTCAATTTCGCTGAAGTCAACTGGTTTCAGTGGGTGTAACTAACTACTTAAGATGGCACTGTTTCTGACTCCTCCTCCCTTAGTACTTTGACCCTTTGTCTTGAACAGGATTTCTACTTCATTGTACACATCATACAGGGACTTTATTACAGTTTCCACCATGGGATAAGAGGGATGCCAAACTTCAGAGGGGATTGTAGCTCACTATAGCTCATGCATGACTGCATCTCACTGTGGAGTTTGCCTCTGAATAATGATTGGACTTCACAGATGTATTGTGGGACCATCTTCTAAAGGGGGCCAGAAGGAAACCCACCAAGCGTGCAATCAAAATAGAAAAAAGATTCATTTGGGATAAAATTGGCCACAACTTTTATTGATTACAGCTGAGAAGTCTTAGTGCAACACAGGGCAACGTATCCAAGCACCAGCTAATTTGACTGCCAGTCTATATGCCAACCACCTCCAACCCACCTGTTGGGGGATACTGTAGGACAGCAGGGTGAGTGGTTTTCCTTGCCACTTGAAAGTGAGAGTGCCTTGACAGCCCCTGAACTGGGTTATGAAAGAATAAAAGAACAAAACAGAATGCCGATAACAGTATGAAAACACGAGGGTTGGGTGGGACAAACCATGAAACCGAGTGGCCAGACAGCACGGCAGAACCCCTTTTATTTCCAATAAGTGGACCTGAGGGAAAACTCCCTCTGCAAGATCTGCCAGCCAGGACTTGTCTCCCCTAGTCATGGCATGCTGTGTCTGATTGACCAGGTTGGAAGGGAGGGGTAGCAGGGATACTGTGCAGCTGCAGCAGCCTCCCAGGCTATTGTCTGACCGTGTTACTGGCCAAACAGCCAAGAGGAAATCATTAGAAATCCCTTCCAAATATTTTCCCCATTGGAGGAGAAGTAGCTGGGGAAAATCAAGTTTAATTGACAGGCAGATGGTAAAAGAGGTCAAAGAACTCTCTGTCGCTCTCACACACAGCTACTATTTAATAAACACTGGGTACAAAGTACATGCATCCAATAGGTGGTGTGTTATACCAGAACATTTCATGGAGTTGTATTCCTATTCTCAGTACATGTGATTATATCACTATCTAAGCCACTGGCTTTTCCTTCATTATCTTTAGACCCCTGTTGATTCATCAGAAGGTTTTTTTAAAGTGTGCAAATCAGACCCAGATTTTTTAAATGAGTTCTATCTGTTATACACTGTCTTACAAAAATATGTTTGTAGATTGTACATTCATCTGCCCCAGAATTTAACATGCCAGACTTTCTTCATTATAGAATGTTCCACCTGGGTCCTAGTGCCTTCCTAACCCCTTTCCATTTGAAAGTTTGATTATAGTCATTCAATGAACTACAATGCTGTTGTATCAAAGTACCATGTTCAATAATGCACGAAACAATAGTTTTGACAAAGGCAGCGCTTAAAAATGAATGAAAATTCTAATATTCGTTTGAGATTATATTCTAATGTGGAAGCATACGCTTTTCTCAACCACTGCACTTCAACTGACCGTACTAACATCTTTATCTAAGACAGAGTATCGACTATCTTATTGTGTTATATCCCATCACCAGCATCTTGAGACCTGAGCAACTGTAATTTATTATCAAAATATAAAATAAGTAGATGTTTAGGGCAGATCTGAATATCTATTTGGAATCAGAATTTATTTGTAAGATGGAATTTTGAGACCCTCACTGGATGCTACCTCTTCTCTTTCCTGAGACTGAAGGAAAACCCACTTTTTAGGCACTGTACTTCAATTACAATATATTAGCAATTATATTAGTGATTTAAAGGAATATATTAGTGATTTAAAGAAATTTTAAAAACTTACATATTTTAGTACGTTAGTATCCCTCTAAGCATGATTCAAGGGATCTTAGTATCCTTCTAAGCATGATTTCATGGGCCATTTAGTATCCCTCTAAGCATGATTTCATAGGCCATTTCTGCCCTGGCCCCAGGAGAGCTGGAGCGCCGGTGTACATGACACCAGTGCCGGCCTGGGGCTGCTCACACAGTTGTGCACTTGCAGCTCTGGTGCCCGGGTGCCCCTGTGGTGGAGCCTCTGTGCCATCTTCCTGCATTGTTCCATTAGGATGAGGGGACACCCCCCCCCGTGGCCCTGGCAATGCCTCGGAGCTAGAGGACAGGAGGCATGTCCCCTCATCACCATGGAGTGACACAGGAAGAGGAGGGTAAGTTTTAAAAACAAAAGCTGAGGGCCGAAAAACGGCACCTTCCACCTGGTGCTGTTCACTTAGCACCAGGTGGAAGTCCCTGTTTTCTAAAAGCCTCACTTGTTGAGCGAGGCAGCAAAATACTGGGTTTTTTTTGTGGAGGGGAAGAGCGGCACTGCCTTGATTTGGAGGCGGCAGCTGTGCGCAGTTCCCCCCCCCCTCGCAAATGGTGTTTTTACGGGCCAACACTGGGGATTTGGGCCCATGCAGAAACAGTGATACAGTAGAATCATAGTGTTGGAAGAGACCACAAGGGCCATCCAGTCCAACTGCCTGCCATTAGGAACACACAATCAAAGCAATCCCAACTGATGGCCATCCAACCTGTTTAAAAGTCTCTAAAGAAGGAGACTCCACCACCCTATGAAGCAGTGTGTTCCACTTTTGAATAGCCATAACCATCAGGTAATGTTTAGATGGAATCTCTTTTTTCATAGTTTGAGAAAACTTACTCTCTATATAAAAATAATATTTATCATGAGGACTAAAATAGGCACAATATTTATATGAGTGATTTCTATGGGGGGTTGTTTATGCAGGTGTTTATACACATCAGTACACAGCAATACTGTTTTAAAGTCTTCTAATGTGTATTAGCACACAGCAATGGGTTTAAAAAAGCATTTTAATGCACATTAGCATGCTCTTTAGTGCATGGCTTTCAAAAGTGTCTTTAAAATTCCATGATTGTTTTTAAAGCCAGCGTTTATGCCATCTGCACACAGCAAGGGGTTTAAAGAAGCATCTTTAATATGCATTAGTATGCACATCAGCTTACAGCAACAGGGCCAAGGAAAAGATCGCAAGAATGGTCCCTTCCAGTAAAACAAAATGGTGCTAAGATAGCAGCAGAGTGGGAAATCTCTGGTAGCAAACAGGAATGAAAAACATGTTGGAAAAGTAGACGGTAGGAATTTATTCAAAAAAAAATGTTCCCACCTTTCTGACCGTTATTTTTTGTACTCAAAATTGTACATCATGAAAATCCAGTAATATCTAATTTGCTCACATTTATCTGTAATCATTGCAGCATTCTTTTCAAAAGTCATCAAAGTCAGTATTTTGTGCTTTGTAAATAATGGACATTCTAAACTATGATTGCCATCAGACCTGGAGAATAATGTCCGGTTTCTTTAAAGAAAGGTACCCTTGATCCCAAATGGCCCCAAAACTACTGCCCAGTGGCTAATATTCCATTGTTGGGCAAGATGCAAAAGTGGGTGGTAACTACATATCTTCAGGTGGCCTTGTGGGAGAAGAAGAGGAGAATTTGGATTTATAGCCTACTTTTTTCAACTGTAACAAGTCAAGTGGCTTACAAACTCCTTCCCTTCCTCTCTGCACAACAGACACCTTGTGAGGGAGATGGGTCTGAGAGAGTTGTGATAGAACTGTGACTAGCCCAAGGTCACCCAGCAGGATTCATGTGAGGAAGTGGGGAAACAAATTCAGTTCACCAGATTAGAGTGCACTGCTCATGTGGAGGAGTGGGGAATCAAATCCTGGTTCTCCAACTACCACTACATCATTATCTAGGTCCATTTCAATCTATGTGCATGCCTATCTTTCAAGAGGGGAGGGGAGGAGGAGGAGGAACAGCCTTGGTCACCTTGACTGATGACTTTTGCTGGGAGAGTGAGAGACGTTGACAGGGGAGCATCATCCACAGTATTCTTCTGGAAAGGCTAGCTAGGCTGGGATTGGAGGCATCATACTTGGTGGTTCTGCTCGCACTTGACCAGCCAATTCTAGAAGATAGCCATGGGGGAACTGATGCTCAGTCCTGTGGTATTTATGTTACAGGGTCTTGCAGGGTGCCATCTCCCCTCCCCCTCCCCCCACCCACGCCATTTAACAGATATATGAAACCACTGGAAGAGGTTATCTGGAGTGAGGTACCACCAACTGGCCAATGATACCTTGCCCTATTTCTCTTTAACAACGAAGCCAGGTAGGCTTTAATTAACTGAACTGAAGAGCCAGAGGTCGATTCCGCACTTGCGTTATCAACCTAGGTTCAAGCTGCATTCGACCTAAGTGCTCCACACAACCACTGGGATCGACGTGGGTTTGTACCAGCTTTGCCCCATGTAATGGTCAAATTTCTGACTCCAGTTGGGAACTACTACTTTTTCAGGGAACCACGCGCCCGGAACTCCAAGCTCGATTCCAGTAAAGAGTGCTGAGTTCTCTGGTGCCAGAGAGTCCCCCTTTTCAATGACCA
This sequence comes from Sphaerodactylus townsendi, assembly GCF_021028975.2. Classification (NCBI taxonomy): domain Eukaryota; kingdom Metazoa; phylum Chordata; class Lepidosauria; order Squamata; family Sphaerodactylidae; genus Sphaerodactylus; species Sphaerodactylus townsendi. The sequence continues at coordinate 91,184,366 of NC_059433.1, read as the reverse complement.
ATCCACAGCTATGGAGTGTTTTGAATAGGGCATGTGTACTGCTGGAGGGAACTTGCATCTTACGTGAAAATCAGCACCTAATTTTCCCCCCTCTTCTTTCTTATGCGTTAGAAGCAATGGCTGAGGTACGCTTTCAAAGCCGGTGATTCCAACACCAATTTCCGCAGTATTATCAATGTAAATGGCCAATCAAAAACGCCACCTTCGTCCCTCCTTCCCGTGGCAGTTTTTTTTTATATAGCGATATTATTGAGGGATAAGACAAGAACATGCTGGCGATAGAACAGTAGCTCAATCGGAGACGAGGAGCAGCGAAGAAGGCACAGGATGATTCCACCCTCGAGGCTAGAGGATCAAGCTGGATTTGCAGTGGAGAACAACAATGCAAAGCTTCGACCTGGAGTTGGAAATTACCCTTCTCTCAAGAGGAACTGGAGTCAGAACCCTATTTTACTCATGTGCAAGAGATGCAGCCCAGAGAGGCACAAAGCGTAGATTCTCTTTAGGTTCCATTCCCCCCCTCCTTTCTTTGACTCAGTTCAGTGTATGTTTCCTCAGAAGTCCTGCTCAGTCTATTAAGTTTTACTCCTTGGTATATTTAGGATTGCAGTGTTTAAGAGATCTAAATCTTACTCAAATGTCATAATTGCCTTCAGTAAGTTTGACTTTCTCAAGTACCCTGCAGTTCTTGAACTAATTTCACAGGTGTTTATTCCAGCTGTTGACAAAAGACTTTTTAAAAATACTGCAGTCTTCATCTGAAGCCACTTGTCAGGCTCCTGCCATGGTTAGAGAAGCAGGAATTGTCAAAGAAGTAGCTCTGAAACACCTGAAGCTAATAAAAAATCACCTATTTTCTAGAGCAATCAGTTTTTCAATTATCATCCATCACTGGTCTACGAAGTTTGGCTATCTAATAATGTATCTGTTTTTTGTCAGGAAATGCTGCCAGAAGCACTTCTGTTGCTGATATCGATATGAAAAACAGACATCAGACATTGTAAAGGGTGTTGTTTCTTTTCATGTCAGTAAAAAGGTTTTCTGTGTCTAAAAGGCTCTTTGTGCTCCGTATCCATGGTAAGGTCACACCAGGGTAGAGAAACAACAGCTATTCCTAGCATGGAACATCAAGATAGGTGAAGTTTCATCTGCTACATGCTTGTGTGTCAAGCTTTTGTTGGGGACATTAGAGCAGGACCAGTGGTGGCACTCCTGAGTCTTCCATATATCTCTGTTCAGTGACACAGATGGAAAAGACATATCAGCAAACTGGTATCATTTTAGGGTTCTTTTACAGGACTGCAGAAGTTAGTTTTGCATCTCCTGCTCCATTTTTCCTGGAAAAATCAGAAGAGCCCTGTCAGATCAGACAAGAGATCCAGCAAGTGCAGCATCTTGGAGAGCCAACTACTTGCCCTGGGTGACCAACAAATAGGACACAGTGGCCAAGGCGTTCCTCTAATGTTGCCTCCTAGAACTGGTATTCAGAGGTTCCCTTTAATATGGATTTTAAAAAAATTTTTATTCTTTAATTATTATTTTTCAATGTCTAACCCACTTTTCTGTCCTCACAAATTAAAAATACATAATGAAATCACATTTTAAAGATCTTAAAATGATGGCTGCATGGCTAGTAGTCACTGATGGACCTACTGTCCATTAATCTGTCGGTAGGAAATCTGTCTAAGCTTCCTTTAAAGTCAATTATATGCTAGCTCTATCTTGTCAGATCTCAGAAGCTAACCAGGGATGGTGCCAGTTAGTATTCGGATGTGAGACAACCATAGAGGTCCAGGGTCCTGATGCACCACTTGTCAGAAAAGTGGACAAGAAGATCCTTGCCACATGGTGCTTATAGCTGGCAGGTAGTTTCCATCTTGAAACATCCATGGATGGAGGAATGGATATCCTGCAAACCTCCCTGAGTTGCAGGCATCATGCCAAGGATGCATGTAAATATGCCTTTTTCGTTGTTGGTAATTGTCAGCATGGAATGAACTACATAGATATTTGGTTGAATCCAACCACGCCAATGCATGCAGAATCATCAGCACCCCACTCCCAATAATTATGAGCAACAACAGAATGTTGAGAAAACAGATTTTTCCAAACACTCACCAAGGAAAGCCATAAATAATGAGCTAATTCTAATCAAGCCATGAGAAACACACCCATCACTACACTACACAAAGAAGAATTCTGTAACCTGTGTTTACTCCCTAATCCACAGCTCATTATTGTTGCACTTTAGTCCCTTTAGAAATAACCCTTCCATATGTGTAAAGGCTGTGCCTACAACAGTGTGGCACAGTACTTGGAGCAGCAGTGGAAGCAACAGAGCCCATGGTGGGAGGTGTCTTGGTATTTGACCACTAGACATAGCTTGTAGTGTGAGTTCAACTTCGCAGACCCTATGAAAATAATATTGGGACTGCTCAGCAGCTGCACTAAGGAAGCATGAGTGCATGGTGTTTGGGATCCTATTAATGTGCAGAATAACTTAGGAATAGGGCCTATGTGCTTTCAAACTGTATGTATGAACCTGAATTTGGCAGGGTTTTGGTTGTTTGTACAGAGACTCCTTATGTTTGCTTAACAGATAGGTTGTGTTCACAAGGAACAATACATAAGCATAGGTCAGGAATAGGTGAGTGGGTAGCATCCAGTCCTTCTTCAATGGCATCCATGTTCCTTTAATGTGATAACTGATGAATCCCAACTGTTTCATGATTTTTTGTATTTGTTAGGTGCTTCAAATTTATAAGAGGGGTAGGTGGAATTCAAGCCTCCTCCTTGGGAAGGGCAGTTTGGCACCTTGGCTTTTACCTAACATCAGGGAAGTGAAACAGGTGGCACTATTTGGTATCCTATTCTTTAGTGCATTTTACTTTTATCTGGTACAGTCTGTACACAGGGACATCACTCTTTTTCTTGGTGCAAAATATGGTAAAATATATTTTATTACTGAGTTAAAATTCCCAAAATTCCATATTCATTTCACCAAGAGGATTCTTCAGGAGAATCTGTTAGATCTTGTATTCTTGTAATCTTTTGGGAAAATGACAGCAGTAGTAACAGATTCCCCTGAAGCAGCCTCTTGGTGAAACATGTAGGAAATTTTTGAAATTTTAACTCAGTAATAAAAAAAATCTTATTCTGCAATGAAAAAAAGAAAAGAAAAATTAGGCAAAGAAACAAATGGTGCAGAGGGCAACAAGTTCTTCAATAATTTTTACAACCCCTACATGTTTTACATGCAGCTTCATGGAGAGAATCTTTCAGATTGTTTTTAGTAATATCTTCATGCATGCACCATCAGCCTTGATCTTTTCTTATCTACTAAGCCATGGAACCCATGTTAGAAACTAATTCTCCATAGGTTCTGGTGGGTTTTCCGAGCTGTGTGGCCATGGTCTGGTGGATTCCTAACATTGTTCCTAACATTTTGCCTGCATCTGTGGCTGGCATCTTCAGAGGTGTATCACAGAGGGAAGTCTGTTACACACTGTGTCCAGAGAGAAGGAAATGTTTGGGGTATATATTGGGGTTTGTGGTATATATTGTCAATGTCCCAGGGTGGGGAACCAATCAGTAAGTGTTGGGTGGAACTTGTTATACAAAGATTTGTTGATAGTATTGTATTGTGGGTGAGGCTTATCAGTCCAGGGAGTGATTCACATTTTCATGCCCTGCATCAGCAGTAATATTGGTGAATGCAAATCCTGTGTTTAGCTGGAGTCCCTTGTTCATGAACTTAGCATGCCCTTGGGGTTTGCTTTTGGTGTTCAACAATACATTAATTCTCCATAGTTTAAATATTTTTTAAAAAAAATACCCTACTTATGCAATGTTTTTAACAGAATTTTTGTAATGGCTTTAGAAACATTCATTACAGCACTTACATAGCTTTAATCATCTAGGAATATATTTTCTTTGTAATAGATTAATCCCCCCCCCCACCAAAGGAATCTTTGGTCTTGACCTTTAAAGCTGTCCACGGCCTCGGACCTGCATACCTGAGGGACTGCCTCTCCCCATATTGCCCTGTCAGGCCCCACCGCTCCTTAGAGAAGGACCTACTCATGATCCCTGGTCCAAAAAAGATCAGGCTGGCCTCTACCTGGTGGAACAGGCTCCCTTAAGGAGATCAGGGCCCTGCGGGACTTGCAGAGTTTTCGCAGGGCCTGTAAGACAGACCTGTTCCACCAGGCATTTGGCCAGCCTGGTTAAATACATCTACCTTTCCATCTGGCCTCCTGAGGGCACGGGGGTGGGGGAGGGGAGAGCAGTCAGACGCCATCTGCATTTTTATGGGTTCTTGTTATGTTGAATACTGATGTTTTAAATTATGTTTTATGTATGTTTTACAACTGTTGTTCACTGCCCTGAGCTCTTAGGGGGAGGGCGGGATAGATAGACAGACAGACAGGCTGGCAGACAGACAGACAGGCAGACAGGCAGATAGAGAGAGAGAGAGGGAGAGAGAGAGAGAGAGAGAGAGAGAGAGTCCATTAAATTCCATTGCCATTACATTCTACGTTACACAAATCCTTGCTATTTTACAAAAACCAAATTAAACTTCATTTTGGATGAGTTCCACATATTAGGTTGCATCCAGTAGAAAAGCTCACAAAAGTGGTTGGCAGAGGAAATCCTTTGTCACCTTCACCTTGACTAAGCAATCTGCTTTTTGTCCCAAAAATACTCTCTGAAGGCTAGGGGGCCATTGCAAATAAAATGTACCAAAGTGCTATTGAGATTTGGGGGATCAGATAAAATTATTTCCTTTCCACTTATGTGTTCCATTGCTGAAGGTGGGAGGAGGCAACAAATTTATCCTCCATTCTGCCATGCTCTGCACTATAGTGATTTTGTTTTGTGAGGCTCACTCAACCTAGAGACAGAATTTTCTGGACAAATAGCAGGCTGTTTGGAGAGGGGTGAGTTGTGGAAAGATATTCTCTGCAAACTAATTCCACAAGTTGTGAGATGCATCCCATGTGGTACAATTCACCTCTTGTTGAAGAGGTGGTGCAAGCTCCATGAACATGAACAGAGCTGTACTGGGGTCAGTGCACTCAAAGAAGTCAGAAAATTGATTGAAGGAGTCAATAGAACAACATTTATAATGAATCAAACAATGATTGTCTGTTTATCAGCTTTCACCTGGGAGATACAACCACTGTTGTATGACTGAATCATTTAATACTTTCTGTGATATTCAGAATATGGAGTATTCTTGCTGCAAGTTTCATAAAGATGTCAGAGATTGAACTGGAACTTTATTGAGATTCTTGGAGGGGAGACAGGATAAAGATGTACTATGGTAGAAATAATGGGCTGAGGAAGAAAAATATCCCATTTTGGAGAAGTTGTGATATACAAACAATACATCTTTGGATACCTTTTTTTTTTAAAAAAAAGGAAACAGGGTCATGACCTGACAGTTGTAAATACATTCCTGTACAATTATGGGTGAAATGGTGCTCACAATCGCTGCCATAGGGAGAAAACATGCTTGGGAGACACTTGGGAAATGGCGGGCTGTGAGAGAATCAGCCCACAGCATTCACAAAATAGTGGGAGGTAAGAGTCACACTGTAATGGCGGCCAGCAGCTCAGCAGAAACGAAACTGAAATGAGGTAAGGTGGGAAAACGGGTGGTGGGCAGGAGAAATAGAGGCTCATTCCGCACATGCAGAATAATGCACCTTCAAACCGCTTTCAATGCTCTTTGAAGCTGTGCAGAATGGCAAAATCCACTTGCAAACAGTTGTGAAAGTGGTTTGAAAATGCATTATTTTGCGTGTGCGGAAGGGGCCACAGTGTTTGGCTCCGGTGCTGTTTGCTCGGGAGCAGGTTCAACCCGGGTTCGGGTAAAAAGATTGCTAGTTTAGTGAGTCTTGAAAAACCCATTTGAGGGAAATATAACGAGACAGTCCTATTATGTGGAATGGACCTGTGTGAAGGGTGTCCCTAAAACAGGATATTTTCCTTCCTCAGCTCATTATGTTTCTACTGTGTGGACCAGGAAAACTCCATGAGCTTCATTCTTTAGAATGGGAAGTGAACACATGGGTAACTCATGCACTTACTTTCTTCTGCATGTTGCAACATCAGAAAACATGTGTAGAACAGAAAGGGAAATGTCTTGCTGTTAGCTTTGCTAACCCTAACAAAGATTAAATACAGAATAGCTTTAGACAAAAAATTTTAATGTTCCACATGCTGTTATGTAGCGTTGCCAGCAAATATCAAAATATATTATTAAAAAATGATTTACTTTTACCATTAGCTTCCCAGAGCTGTGATAATGTAACTGCTTTTTCAGCTACCTCATCTTGGACGAAATTCATTCCATCTGCCAAGGGACCCATATGTGGATGCTTATTCTTGAAGAGCTTTTCTTAGCAGGAATATTTCTGCAAGATTTTCTTATGCTTTTAGACACTGTCACTGCCAATTTGTGGCTCACAGGAGGCTCCTGCCCCCTACTCCATCAAAAGATTGCAGGATATTTGTTTTGCAGTACTGTGCGCTTGAAAGATCATTTCTCACCATCACAGCATTATACTGCCATAAAATCATGTATAGCCTTCCTTGTCCAGTGCAGATGGGTGACGGAATGTTCCCAAATATGGAATTAGACTAGCATTAGCACTGTTATTATTTCTACCTTCGACATGAAGGCATGACTTGGAACTAATAATGTTTGTCAAGATCTTGGGTTTATTTTTGTGGATGCAAGAGCAATGGGATTCTACTTGTACAAGTCATCTATAGCCAGCATTATAATTTAATACACTCTTAACTAAACTAATGAAGGGCAAATTCCCCAAGGCTCAGTTGGGATTGGGCATGTCATTATGAGCAACACTTGAGAACAGTCGGGGCGGGGGAAAAGTTTTCCCCCCTTTTTAAGTTGAACCCTTTGGACACTTGTAAAAACAAAAGAAGATTATTGTGGCTTATTCCAAACCAGCAGATTTACTAAAGTGTAATCTTTCATGGGCTTTAGCCCATTTTGTCAGATATGTGAAGTAAAATTCTTGTCCAGCCTGGTTTATGTACACAGGGAGAGGAAAATACAGCGGGTTGTAACCAACCAGCCACTAGGTGAAAGAGTGGCATAGATTTTTCCCCACATTCCCCTGCTCAATTGTGAGTCCTAGAAAGGAAAAAAAGACATTTGAGCCATAAGATTGAGGCCTTTTACCTGCTCTTGTTCACAACTTCCTGGAGGCTTAGACGTGTTGGGAAGTTGACCTTCTGGAAAGAAGAAGCCTCTATTAACACCAGGATAAGGAAAATCTCTTTCCGATAAAATGTGCAAATCCCTTAAAAGCTTGCAAATCAGAGTAAAAATGTGATAGTCAAATTTATCATTTTTGCTGGTCTTAATAATAGCTTTCACAGCCCTTGTGACATTCCTTGGTGAGTTAAAAGCCTATGGTCTGTAAAAAGAAGTATTTGAGAGCTGTCTCTAGGATTCCCATATATAATCCAACTTGTAGAAGAACCTCCAAGTTTGGGTCCAGTTTTGTGGGGCCGCATTTTTACTCCATTGGAAACAATGGAGGTGTTGTGGGTCAGCCTACAGACACCTCCTCAGATGCAGAGAAGATTGAGGAAGTCAATCTCAGCCCAGGGCTGATAACAGAGGAGAACTTGCAGGAAGAAGCTATGGCAGCATGCATTCAGCCCTCCAGCTCGGGAACTTTTAGAACAAAGGAAGAAGCATTTATGATCAGAACCCAACAGAGATGAAGAAGTGACAATTGCTGGCTCAGCATAGATCAATCCTGATAGCAGCACTGAAGCAAATGAATTATACCTGGCTTGGAATGCCAGAACAACCTAATTAACTGCAGCTGGTTTATCTATCCCTCAAACAATGATGTAGGTGTGCCTGTAGGTTAAACCAATGCCTCACTGCCAAATGTGTGAAAGTATAACACCTGTAAATCTTAATTTCATACAATCTCTCAAATAACTTTTTCTCTTTCTACTTTTCTAGATAATAACCCAAGAAAACACAGCTTGTATAAACATTTTTCAATAAACAAAATGAACAAGATATTCTCTGTTTTTGTCTTATTGACAAAATGTATGCAGTAGAAGACTCTTACAAACCCTGGCTTCTACTGTAACAGAATCAGCTACATATGTATATTCTCAATGTATGTTCAGTATAATGTAGGGCAATATAACCTCTGGATAGGTTGTTATTTCGGATCTCCTTCTTCAAGCCCAGTTTCTGAAAATAGAATGTGTTTCAAAAACATACTCCTTTCTTTCACTACAATACTATATAAACTAAACTCTCAAAACACTTTATTTAGCTATTCCAAAGCGCATAGATATGCTACCCCTTCAAAGGTTTCCCCCGGAATAAACTGAATGATTTATATGAAATAACAATAAATAAAATTAACTGCACGTGTAGGCAAACCATTAATGAAATACATTATGCTGAAAATTATTACTTGGGAAATTATTACTTGGAGAGACTTACAATATAGGAAAGTAAATCTGTGCATATGCCTCTCTAGCACTCTCACAGGCTATATTGCTCCCCTAAGAAATCAATAATAATACAATTATCATCAACATAAATTACATAAATTCATAACTTAATACAAATGGTATAGCCATACTGAGACCCCAATGTAGCTGCTTTTCTCTTGCTTCAGGTCTTCAATGAGAAGCAATGAAGCTCCCACTTATGGTAATTTAAAGAATCCACACTCTTAATGAGTGGCACCAGTTGAAATTACACAAATTATGAAAGGTCCAAAGCCTGATTAAGTCTTCCAAAGTAGATGGTTCCCAACTCAAAGACAAACCTCATTTTCATCATCTTAAGCAATCTCTTGATGTCTGTGGTAGAGACATAGTGGTCCACCGTTGCAAGTACAGCAAACCTTAAAATTCTGATGTGTGATTCTGTTTGATGAAATGTTCCACAAGGGGCATGTTTAGAACCTTATTCCAGGTCTAGGATCCTGATCTGGATCTTGCGTGAAGTTTGCCCTATATACAAAAGCTCACATGGGAATTTTATAATATACACCAGATTCAAAGAATAGCAGCTAGTAAAGCTCTTCAACTGTTTAGACTAGTCCTTCTCCTTAATTTCAATGACTTTACCTTCCAATACCATTCTGCATACTGAGCACTCCCTGCAGCGATAATGACCAGTGATTACAGGTTTAGTCTACTGTTTAATCCTTTGTTCAGCTTAAATCAATAGATTCCCCAAAGAGGAAGTTTTCCTTAAACCCACAATGGGAGAAAGTTGGCAAACTGGCAACTCCTGTATTAGGGGCCAATAATTATAAATAGTGTTCTTGATTCCATTACTCAATTCAGTGAAATCAAAAGATACACTAATCCTCTGTACATCGTGTTTCAATTTAGGTGTTTAACAGCTGTGTTCTCTCAAACAGATCCACCCCCATCCTAGTTTTTCTGATATCTGGCCATGGATATCCTCTGTTAAGTAGGCTCACTTCCACCTTGTGAGCTGCTTTCTTGTAAACCCTGTTCCTAGATGAATTACATTTAGTTCTTACAAAACCCCATAAGGGTGTTATATTTCAAATGATATGGGTGGAAGAAACTCTAACAGAGATAGCCATTACAATTAGTGGGTTTGTTATACAAGTCGACACCCAATTTGACTAGATATAATATTAGGAAGAGTGGCATTCTTATAGCATGTTATTGGTTCTGAGCCATAGCATACAATGAAGGCATTGCAAAACCAGGGTATGATTGAAAGGTCATGATGCATGACTTTGCTGAAGCAGGCTGGAACTACTAGACCATACCTGGATGGGAGACATCCTGGGAACCCAAACTACACTGAATTGGTAGAACAACAGTGAAATGTAACTGTAGTAAATAATATGTGACTTGGAACAACTATACTGATTGGACAAATGCAGCCAGCAGAACTTCAGTGGAAGAACCCTTCGAGGTCACAGTTTCCAGCTCTGGATTTCCTCCAGAGCAGAAAATTGAAGTGGATAATGTATAAGAACCCTTCCAACTTTATTTCCCATTTCTCTAGATATGACTAATTGCATGTCACAAAAGTCACAATTCAACTGGGGGATAACTGTGCACGTTAATTTTTTCCCCAATTAATAGATATGAGGTGGGGCAGAGTACTGCAGTGGTTAGAGTACTGGACTGCGATCTGGGAAGCCCTCTATGTAAGCTTGCTGGGTGATTTTGGCCAGCAACATACTTTCAAACTAAACTATCTCACATAATTACTCTGGACATAAAATGAAGGGAAGGAGAACGATGTAAGCTGCTGTGGGTCCCACTGGGGCAAAACAAGGGATATAAATTAAATAAACAAGTAGTGGTCAATGGAGAAATTTGCCATTCAGAATTAGTTACCAGTGAAGAACAAAAGGGGTCAGCCAGGAGTGTACAATGCTGATTGAAGCAGCAGTTCACAAGATGGGTGGCAAGGAATATCCCAACTCCACTGAGCATCACCTGCAACTGACACCATCATTCCATACTTAGTGGGAGGGGTTGGAAGGAGGTAAATTCCTATTGTTGCCTGTATATACCAGGATGTGACTGTGGCAAAGCCAGAATCTGGTTTAGTTGGCTCTGTGCTACCATGAGGTTGCTGACTGAGAACTCATTAACTTCTGCAGCTCAGCTCACGACGATGCCAGGGATGGCTATACAGCCATATATGCTGAAAAGGCATCCTTTTGGGGGAAGATTTGTATCTGGGGTTTTTTTTGTTGGTTTTTAATTAAATGTTGTGATTGTGACTGGTAAGTTGCATTGAGTAGTAAGAAACGGTGGTCTGTAAACGTTTTGATAGGCAAACATATACATGATGTTGCTTAGGAATGCTTGAACGCCTACAGAATTCTAGGCTGACTGTTCATCTTAGGGCTGTCTGGCAGCTTACTTTACCTGACAGTGCAATGCAGTGCAATTGGCTTTTTGCTTGAGCTCATTCTCACTGCACCTGTCCTTCATCTGCTGTTTGACAGGCAATTTTTTTAAAAACAACCTGTTAAATCACAAATTGTGCAGGAGTGACAACACTAGTGACAACAAGGGAAGGGACCTTGCTGAGTCCAGCATCTGGTGGAGAAAACTGACTGGGAAACCATATTGTATATGTGGGTTTCTGGTCTCCTGAGCCCTTCTTGATGTTCCTCCACCTCCGTGGCCAATTAGGCTCATTTTGGCCCAGCTGAGGGGCAGGATCTTGGCCAGTGGACTTCACTGGGCAGCTGGCTCTTCTGGGTCACCCAGCCAGGATACTACCTCTGCTGTCTGTGCCTGTTTCCCCCCATCTTTGTGAATCGCCTTCAGGGATTTGGGGGCAAGGTCTTACAGGGGACATACCCAGCTTGGGGTCTGTCAAGGTGCCCTCACTTTCAAGTGGCAGAAGAGACTACACAGTAGCAGAAGGTCCATGTGAAATCCTACATCCTGCCACTCCACAGTATGTCCCTTTCCCAGCAGGTGGGCTAGGGCAGGGAGGAGTACATCAGCTGGCAGGCAGGTCAGTCGATGCTGGGATTTATTTGTAGGTAGCACGATCACATTTGAATTTTTCTCATGCTAGAGTCTGGGATGAGTTTGGGAAGCCTCTTCCAGCTGATAATTTTAACGAGTGCTTTGATGACTGTTGATGCTACCTGTCCACACAGAGTAAACCTTCTTGGTTGATATTTCATTACAATACATTGATAACCTTTATATTTTTATAAAATCCTATCTTTTAAAATGGATAATCTGAGGCTGTTATGTGAAATCAACCGTTAATGCAATTTGAGGGCCATAGGGTAGAATACCAAAGGTAAATCTTATTAAAGTGTTCCAACATGATGTTTTAAGAGGTTTAGCATGCTGTTATATGCATAAGGGAGTGAAGGACATATTCTCTAACAGTAAAAGTCCAGATAATTGATAGCTGAAGGTAATGGAAGGCAAGCAACACAAATTGTTATTTTGTACCCCAAGGCTTACATTAAAAATCTGCCAAACCATGCTGCAAGGGCTCAGTGGAAACAAGACTCAGGTTTATGAAATAATCAGTACCTGTACTAATCCTATAGGCATGCTGTTTTAATTATTCTGCAGATAAAACACACCAACTAATCTGTAATCTGACAAATCCTGGTGGCCTCCTGGACCTTTTTTGAGTGCAAAGAGGATTAATTGAAGTAGATGGAAAGTGCAAGAATACAAATTGCTGCCCAGATGAATTTTTAAAATGACATTAAACAATGGAACTGTTGCAGCAGAGAAGTCTGTCCTTCATTTCTACTAAAGCCATCTGCTTGGCTCTTCAAAGTTCCATCTCCAATGCCATATCTTTTACCAAGCCCTTCCTAACTCACCGCATCCTGCTGCTACTAACTCACTGTATCCTTCTGCAACTAGTCAATTGTACCTTACTAGTCAAACTAAGTTTTGAAGAGGACTTTGAAACAACTAAGGGAATGTATGGAAGATGTGTGTCTGTGGTTCCTAGTTCTGATCACTGAATGTAGCTTCCTCATTCAGAGGCAGTGCACTCCTGGGGCCCTTTCACAAGGGCCAATAAACCTGGGCTGGGTATGGGAAAAAACATTTCGGGGGAAACTTTGCATGGCTTCTGACCCTAAAGCAGGGCTGCCCATGTTAACTCCCCAGAAACAGTTGAGAATCCGCTATCCATGATTCTTTTGCCTTAATGCGAGTTGCAGCCGCTCACGAGCGAACGGCTGCCCAGGAAGCACTTTACTTGGCCACACTTCCTTTTTTTTACAGTCCCCATCTCTCAGCTGTGTAGACACAAAGGGGTATAGGGATATCAGCATGGCTGTGGAGGTCCATGTCTTCCCGCCCGCGTAGCTACACTGCAGAGGGAGGTGAGTAGCAAAAAATGTGCCTCCGTGCGAAGGCAACTCACATTGCTTCCGCGGGCTCCGTGCACTGCGTGCACAGAGGCATACAAATGTGAAAACAGGAGAGTGGGTTACTTTATTCTGACTGCAACCCACTCTGCCTGTGCTGTGTGGAAGGGGCCCTGGTGTCAAATAATGTGGAATAACTAAGCAACTCTGCTATGTATGTGACTGGCCTAATGCCATAACAAATTAGCTTTCCTTCTGGACTCTAATGATCAGAACTGGTGGATCTACAGACTGTAACTTCAAGGCCAGATTGCTGTAACATATTCTAAACGGGTCTGCCCTTGAAGACAACCGCAACACCTCGGATACTGAAAAATGCTCTTGCCCAACTTAACTTAAACTTTATTACCTGATAAAATTTGTTCTAAAATATATTCCGCTGGTTATCTATATGAGTGAGTGTGGGTGGGTGGCTAAATCCAGTGTTTCTCACTTTCAAAACCTTTCATGGCATGAGACCCGCATATCTGAAGGGTTCACCTTTTCTAGTATGAATGGCATGCTAATTGCCCTCCTCTCATTGGCCCTTACTGGGCATGCCCCATCACAGAACTGCCCCATTGCTCTAGCCCAAGCACAGGCCTTTGCATTCATGGCTTCAATCCTCTGGAATGGTTTGTAGGAGGATATCACTGAATCTACCGTCTCTTTAGGATTTTTGCAAAACCATTTTGTTTCAACAGATTTTCTGTTGAGTGGGGTGATAAACTGGTGATGAATTTCCTGTGTGGGATGTCTGTTAAAATGGTTTATTTTGCTGCATTACTGGTATATAGGTTGTAGTGATTTTAGAGTTCTTCTTGTCATACTGGTTTGTAGCTATAACCTCAAGTATGTTTTGTGAAAGCCCCTGGGGCCCCTTTTCATGGGAAAGGTGGGATATATGTGTTTGGTGCATCCATGGTAGTTCCATTTAGTAACCAGGACTAATAACTACTGATGAATCTGTAATCCATGAGTCTGTCTAATATGAGCCATGAGTGTCTATCCTGTGGCATCTAATTTAATATGATGCATTGTGTGAATAAATATTTTCTTTGCCCTGAAGTTCACTGCATATCTCTAATATAGTGTATTGAGCTCCATGGCTTTCCAAACTAATTTTTTGAGTTCAGCCTGATAGACAAAGAAAAAATTGAAATAGGTTGTTGTATTAGTCTGTAGCAACAAAAGAGTTCTGGTGGTATTTTAGAAATTAACAGAATGAGTTTTGGTGAGCTTTCCAGCATGAGCTGGTGAATCAGAGCATCCTTCACACATTTGAAATGTATATTTATTATTCCAGTGAATTTATAGTAACAGTATAAAGTTATGTGTAAGGGAGGGAAACACTACAGAGAGGGAGACTGTTTTAATATAAGACCCAATCTGAAGTGTATTCAATCACTGAAGATCACTTGGCAATTAGGGTTAACATAAAGTGAACTGAGGACAGTTAAGCAAACCGAAAAGGAAGTTTTCACCCAAATTAGTGGGGATCTGTCTTGTTTGGATTAGGGAATTAGCAGGGACAGACTTTGTAATGTAATAGGCTATGGGATCTTTCCCACCAATTGATACAAGGGCTTTTTCCCTTCAGAAATTTTCCAGAATCCAAAATTTAAGTGAAGTTTAACAATTTTATTAAAGAACAAAAAATAATAAAAGGTACACATGCAGTTTTGCAAACACACACACACACACACACACACACACACACATACACAGAGAGAGAGTATCAAGAAGCCTAGGATTTAGATAGAGGTTAATTATAGGTTTGGAATAGCGGAGATCCTTGTGGAGAGGGTGATATTTACCTGATCCAGACAAAGAAGGTCCAAGGAGGCAGGATCCAATGCCTGCATTCAATGCAGAAAGACAGACAACCTCAGGCACAGTGCAACCAAACACAGAGAACACTGGGTGAGGGACTGCCTTAGGCTGGGAATACTTGATAAACGAAATTTTGATCCTCTGGCAATTTTCCCAGACAAAGCAGAGTTCTGTTCTCAGGAGAGAACAATACAGTGGAAATGGTTCAGGTGAGTCAGAGCTGGGAAGAAGCATTTTTTAGTAGATTTTAGGTAGAGTAAGATGTCATGGTCCTCTGGTAGTTGGACAGGAAGGTCATGATTGAATCGGCTGGGGAAGAAAGGCTGAGTAGCATTTGCATATCCTTGGGCTAGAGAATAGGTGTGTCTTTTCCAGGGCTGTGGCTTTTGTTACCCAGATTCCAATTGCCGAAGTCACAGGAAAGGCATTGCTTGCTGCTATGCATTGTTGATTAGGAAAATGGTGAGGAGAGGAATGTTGCAAGCAGAGGCTGCTCTTTAGTCCAAAATTAAGATTTGGCCTGAGCTTTCTATAACATCAATAGAATGGTGACTGGTAGGATGCAGTTCAGAAACAACCTCCCTTGACTTGCTATGGGCTGGCATGCCAACAATATTATATAGACATATGGTTGAAATAATTACCATCTGCATGGCAGGGTTGGAATAGCAGAGGAACATACAGGTATCAGCTCTCTACAGTGAGTGGGAAATACCAAGTTCTTTTTAAGATGTGTGATGGGCTTGTCTTGGTCTTATCAATTAATTCAGCAATTTCAATCTGTGTTCTCCCTTTGAAATACTTCTTTAGGAGATTTCAGGACCTCTATTTTATTTTAAAATAGTAATTTTACTTTTCACTTCTAGTTTAGTGTGACTTATGCTAACATCCAGTTTTCTCCAAAGTTTTCTACTGATGGACTTTTGCAATGAAAATAAAGTTACTTATCATCTATGAACCTTCTGTGTTAGACTTCCCCAGTTAACTTAAATTGAAACCTCCTGAAACTTTTTCAGATCTATAATTTCCATTTCGAGATGGAATGACCCAAATAGCATGTCATACAATGACACCATCAATTAATATGATATACTAGCGGGGCCCGGCCATGCGTTGCTGTGGCAGTTGTCCTTCTCATCACAGTTCGCAACCCACACAGATGTCCATGCAGGTCCAATGATCTGCAGCATAGCCTTTTGGGGTGGTCAAATGAAATCCCTCTTTCCCTTTTCAATTCACATTGTTATATGGTGGTGTCTTGTTTTTTTAGTATAATGTAACCCTTTCCATTCCACAACGGAACTGTCCAGAGTGGAGTCCCACTGTCCATGAGGCTGGTTGACACGCACAGTCCTGGCTTGGGTAAGGCAGAACTGGGGCAAGGAGGCTATCCCAGTCAGGCAGCAGAGGCAGGGTGGTGAGGTGCTCAGATCGAGGCCAGCTCCCTGGGTTCTTAAAGGGCCATGTGCAAAAGAAGCGGAGCCAGTAGTGTTGGTTCTCCCCCACCCCGTGGATTTTCTTAGAAGAAAAAGGCAAACTCCAGCTCGCTTTTAGTAAAAGAGAGCTGTGGCAAATATAGGTGAAGAAGTGGGTAAGTGGTGGTTGGATGTGAGGGAGGGCAGAGTGAGGTGTGTGAGGATGGGCTGGATGTGTCTTGTGTGATAGCAGTGGGTGAGGCACAGAGAGTGAAAGTTACCTGCGTGTGAGGGGGGGGGGACCCCACCTGACGTCTCATACGGCAAAGTGTGTATGTGTTTCACTTCCACTCGTATTACCTACCAGCATTACCTAATTACTGTTTTCACTGCTCATCTCTGCACATCTGTGCAAACATCCTAAGCCCTCATACCAAGCCCTCAGGCCACAGACAGACAGGCTGCACAAACATTCTAAGGGTGACAGTTAAACACAGCCAGCTTCATGGCCTGGTGTGCCAGGAAAAAGACATTTTACCTGGCTCAGGTATGGCATTTCGGCGATTTGAAGGTCCCATTACCAGCCCGCAACAGGGAGGAACGTCATGTGAAAATTTGGGGGCTATCCGTCCAGCCGTTTTGGCGTTAGGGAGTGACTAACAAAGTCACTGTTTGCTTTTTATATATATAGACTAGCAGGGCCCGGCCACGCGTTGCTGTGGCTTATTGTGGTGAAATGGGAAAGGAACAGTAGCAGCAAATCAATTGCAGAGGCCAGCAGTACATGCTCATGCAAACATGCAGCCTGATACTGTGCGATGTCAGTGATGTGTGTGCCCGCATTCCTTGGGGGGGGAATGGAAAGGCACCCCTCCCACACATCTAGGCTGGCTGGTCATGATCCTTTACCTGGGAGTAAGTTTGGTTGGTGGCAATGGGTGTCGCTTCTGAGGAAACCCTCTGACGGGTGCGACGCAGCCATTCAAAGTATGTCATGGTTGCTGTACTGAGCTTACTCCTGAGTAATGCGTGCCTGGTTTTCTTAACTGTAACTGCAGTATTCAGGGAATCTAGGGTGCCTGGCCCCTCCCTCCTGTCCCTTGCAAGTCACCCCTCACTCTCTTCCCTCCCTCCCTTCTCTTCCTTTGCATGCCACCCCTCCCCCTCCCTCCCTTCCCTTTCCCTCCGCTAGGGTGGGTGGGTCATATCAAGATGCTGGGCCCCTGCCTCCCCTCCCTTGCATGCCACCCCTCACTCTCTTCCTCTTCCCTTGCATGCCACCCCTCCTCCTCCCTCCCTTCCCTTTCCCTCCGCTAGGGTGGGTGGGTCAGATTAAGATGTAGGGCCCCCTGCCTCCCCTCCCTTGCATGCCACAGCTCACTGTCTCCCCTCTCTCACTTCTCTTCCCTTGCATGCCTCCCCCACCGTCCCTTTCCTCTCCCTCCCTCTCTTCCCTTGCATGCCACCCAGTGGTGGGATCCCAAAATTTTAGTAACAGGTTCCCATGGTGGCGGGATTCAAACTGTGGCGTAGCGCCAATGGGGCTGGGCGGGGCACAACGGGGGCGTGGCCGGCCATTCCAGGGGCGTGGCATTACTGGGCGGGGCTGTGGCAAGGACGCAGCCGCTGTGCCGGTCCTTGGGTGGGAAACGAATGCACGCAGGCGCAGGCTGCCACGCACGCTGGTGCACCTCCTGCTAGACTGCTTTAAGTTCTGCGCGCTACTTCTGAGAGAAGGGGCGTAACTAAGGCAAAAATCACGTGACAAAATCACCAATTAGTAACCCCCTCTCGGCACACACAAATAATTAGTAACCTACTCTCGGGAACCTGTGAGAAACTGCTGGATCCCATCTCTGATGCCACCCCTCCCTCTCAGTGGCAGTGGAGGTTAAGAGCTCGTTTATCTAATCTGAAGGAACCGGGTTTGATTCCCAGCTCTGCCGCCTGAGCTGTGGAGGCTTATCTGGGGAATTCAGAGTAGCCTGTACACTCCCACACATGCCAGCTGGGTGACCTTGGGCTAGTCACAGCTTCTCGGAGCTCTCTCAATCCCACCTACCTCACAGGGTGTTTGTTGTGAGGGGGGAAGGGCAAGGAGATTGTCAGCCCCTTTGAGTCTCCTACAGGAGAGAAAGGGGAGATATAAATCCAAACTCCTCCTCCTCCTCCTCTTCTTCTTCTCCTCCTCCTCCTCCTCCTCCTCCTCCTCCTCCCCTCTCCCTCGTGTGTATGTGTGTGTGTGTGTTTCACTTCCACTCAAGTTACTGCCTATGTGCTGTTTCCACTGCTCATCTTTGGCCATCTGAGTGAACATTCTAAGGGCACGAACATTCTAAGAGTGACAGTTACACACAGGCCCCTCCCTGTCCTTCACCAGGGAGCGCCAGGAAAAAGGCGTTTTTACCTGGGCCAGGTATGAAATTTCAGGTATGTGAACATCTGAAAACACTCTCGCCTGACTGACTATAGTGGCTGGGAATTTTCAGAGGAATTGGCCCAGCAGTTACTGAGGTACCCTGTCATCAACACATACACGGTTAGCTTTTTATATATATAGATTATTTATCCCTTTTTAAAAAACCCTAACAAGGAATTTGCCTGTTTTAACTGCACTGAGTTCTGAGTTGAAATTCCTGTTGATTTTCCACTATGATCACAAGGTCTCATTCCTGAATAGTTGCAACTAGCTCAGATTCCAACAATGTATATGTGAAACTGGGCATTTTGCCCTAATATGCATCATTTTACATTTATGTGTATTGGATCTCATATGGTACTTTTTTGCCAATTTATCGAGTTTTGAAACATTTGTTTTTTGGAGCTCTTAATCTGCTGGGATTTTAATAATTTTGAATAAATAGGCATCATTTGAAAACCTGGCTACCTCATTACTCAACCAAGCCTACAAGTCATATGTGAATAATTTAAATTAACACTGATCCCAGTAAAGAAATTGGGGGGAGGGCAGTACTTTACTTAACTTCATTGTGAAAATTATCCATTTATTCTTACAGTATTCTTTTTATTCTTGACTGATTATCAGTCTAGTAAAAATATCTGTGCTTTGCTAACACCAGGTTCCAAATTCACTCTATGGCATTTCCAGATAAAAGGTTTCATCTATCATTAGGAAAGATGCTTTTCTGCTTGAAACCTTAGTGTGCTGTTGCATGTCAGAGCACAAAAGACTAAAACAAGTGGACAAATAGACTAAGCAACCCTAAGCAGAGTTACGGTCTTCTAAACCTATTGACTGTAATTGACTTAGAAGGGTATGACTTTGTTTAGGGTTGCAATGCTATATAGCTACATATAGTTGCAATATGATGGTCTGTGAATATTTGTTAATGCTTATTAGGAGTTTTGACTAGGCTAGCTCTTTTTCCCCTTGTATGGACAATGGGAATGTCATTCTTTTATTCATCCCATGACAAGATATTTGGGTACTTATATGAGAACATTATGCCTTCCCCCAATTTGAGTTATTGGGGTTGAACAGTTCCTGGTGGTCCATCCATCATAATTTATCCCCCTTCAAAGCCTGTGATGTCATCACGATCATGCAATCAGCTCTACATGTTATAATCATCTCAAGCTCCCACTTATCCAGAACAAAAGAAAATCCATACAACAATCACATGCAATAGAAACAGTGGTAGAACAGTTCTACAAAGTGATGAAAACTGATGAATACAAAAAAGACTATGTCATGAAAGAATGCAGTCTTTTCAAAGACAACTTGGTAGATGTTGGTACAAAACATTCCTGGTGTTAGCAAAAGCACAGGCCAAGTAAGGGGTGGAAGTAAACATCCATTGTTCCAGATTTTCCTGGACCAGCAATGATATAGAACCACTTCAAGGGTGGGGGGGCAATTAGGATAGTCTGCCCTGGGAGGTTGATGGATCTGGATGGTTCCCTGATGTCTCTTGGGGATTTTCCAGTCAGCAAAATTGGTGCTTCTGTTGAAGCCCTGGTTCACCTGTGGAATATATAGAAAACCCAGGCTGTGGAGATAATAGCTCCTAAGAGTACCCTCTTCCCTTTTTTCCAGACCTGCCCCTTGATTTACTGAGAAACTTTGGACAATTAAACAGTTGGGCAGATGGTTAGAGTGTGAGTGGGAAAAAACTCAAAGCAGACAACTAAACACATGTGAAAGCTCATTATTATGCCTACCTGTGGTGGTGATGACAGTGAAATGAGCTCCTCTGCCACCACTGTGTCTGCACAATGTTAACTAGTATACGTTTTCTGGGCTGTTAAGAAGCAGATTTCATGGGAATCCATTGAAGTTGATGGCCAATAGATTCATTTCAGACAAAACCTCTGTTTTCTCAATGAGTGATTTAAATGTGGAATTTACTGCCAAAACACATAGATATAAATGGCTTCTAAAAGGACTAAAACAGATTCTTGGAGGATGTGTCTATTAGTGGCTACTAGCCATGGTGATTATAGGAAACTTCACCATTCAGATTCAGAGACACTAAATGCGAGGGTGTTGGCTTAGGGTTGCCAGCTCTGGGTTGGGAAACACCTGGAGATTTGGGAGGTGGAGCCTTAGGAGGGTGGTGTTTGAGGAGAGGAAGAACTTTTATGGGGTATAATGCTATAGTGTCTCCCTTCCAAAGCAGCTATTTTCTCAACTAATCTCTGTCTGATAAAGGAATGCGCTAACCAACTGGCTGGTGTTTTTACTGGGATCTTTAATCGATCTTTATCCCAGTCCACCATCCCATCTTGTTTGAAAGCTTCTACCATTGTTCCACTACCAAAGAGATTTCCTGCTGACAATCTTCAGGATTATAGACCAGTGGCACTCACTCCCATCATCATGAAGTGTTTTGAAAAACTGGTCCATAGGCATATTAGTTCTTGCCTTCCAGATACATTTGATAAACATCAGTTCGCATATCGGACTAATAGATCTACGGAGGACGCCATTGCCATTAGCCTCCACACTGCTTTGACGCATCTGGAACATCAGGGGAATTATGTGCGAATGCTCTTTGCGGACTTTAGTTCCGCATTTAATACAATCTCGCCACAAAGACTGGTGACGAAACTTGTGGATCTTGGACTCTCACATTCAATCTGTTTGTGGATCAGGGACTTCTTGTCTGGACGTTCCCAGAGGGTTAGACTGGGAAATCGGGTTTCCTCAGTTCTTACTCTAAATATGGGAACGCCACAGGGCTGTGTGTTGAGTCCTTTACTGTTCACCCTTTATACATATGACTGTACTCCTGTCTATCATAGTAACACCCTTATCAAATTTGCTGATGACACAACGGTGGTGGGGCTCATCTCTGGAGGGGATGAGTCTGCCTATCGGAATGAAGTGGACCGACTGCTCTCATGGTGCAGGGAAAATAACCTGGTTCTTAACACTAACAAGACAAAGGAGCTCATAGTGGACTATAGAAGGAATAGCTCAGAAATTCAGCCCTTGACTATAAATGGAGATCAAGTGGAGCGGGTGGCTAGTTTTAAATTTCTGGGTGTTATGATTAAAGAGGACTTGACCTGGGGTGTACAGACTGCCGCGGTGGTTAAGAAAGCCCAGCAAAAACTGTACTTTCTGAGACTTTTAAGGAAGCAACAACTAGATGGAAAACTTCTGGTGTCCTTTTACCGCTGTGCTATAGAGAGTGTCCTAACCTACTGCATCTGTGTATGGTTCTCCAGTTGCACAGTGGCGAATAGGAAGGCACTCCAAAGGGTGATCACTACTGCACAAAGGATTATTGGATGCTCTCTTCCCTCCTTGGAAGAAATCTATAATTCCCGAAGCCTAAATAAAGCCCAAAATATTCTGAGGGACCCGTCTCATCCAGCACACTCTCTTTTTAAACTGTTACCATCTGGCAGACGATACAGGGCCCTCAGAACTAGGACAAAGAGGCTTAGAGACAGCTTCTACTCTAGAGCTGTGGCTATGCTAAACTCCGCTGCTTCATATTGATGTATTTGGGGCTGTGTAGGGATGGGTGGAGGAAGGGGAAAGTGAGGATGATGTATGAGTCTGAAATTGTGTGCATCGAGGAATGCTGCTGTAAATTTCGTTGTGCGTGCACAATGACAATAAAATGCTTATGCTTATGCTTATGCTTATGTCACCTGGACAACAGTTATAATAGCAGAAGATCTCTAGATACCACTTAGAGGTTGGCAACCCTACCTTGGCCTCTACGCTCTGTTGTCTGCCTCCAGAGGAACTGCATGAGACAGGAGGCTCCTCATGTTCTTATGCATCTCAGGCATTGTTGTCTGTATCCCTGTGCTATTGTGGTAAAACTGATAGAGACTAAAGGTGGTGTTTTTGTGATGGTACAGTTATATGGGTTTGGTCCATGACTTCTGTTGTCACAATTGGTAAGAATATGCCATGGATTATAAGAATATGGAAAATATCTCTTATATTTACAATGATAAAGTAGAAATATGAATCAAGAAGATTTCAGTTGATAAGTTTGTGGAAAGATGGGATTTTTTTATTTATTGTTCTATTTTTCCTTTTCTTTTTCCCCCCTGGTTAATACATTTACAAAAATTAAAAAGCAGTATGAGAAATTACTAATGTAACACAAAAAAATCCTTCCCTCCACATCTCTTTGAGAGGCAACACTTTAGTCCAAGCCAGTATCACCATGGCATCAACACTTTTTAGATAGGATGTGCATTCCAGTATATTTATTTAGAATGCATTTTTCTAATCCAAATTGATTATATATCAACATATTTCAACTAGCCCAATGACAGAAACAGCTGCTACAACTTCAAGGTATTTTAAAATCATAGTTGGGAAAGAAAATTGCTAACACTGGATGTCTACATGAGACAGATAGCTTTCTCCAATTTTCTTCTGCTGTTTTGAATCTGAAATAATAGGATGTCTTTCTCCCCCTCTAGAATCATTGTATGGATAGTGTGTATCAGCTTGTTCCTGTTTTACTTTGTAGCCCCTTCCTTATGGTTTCAGCCCTAGAATGTGGATTGGCAAACCAGATGTTCAGGACTTCAGACAAATCCTCTCATCTGATCTAGATATTACTACTAACAGAAAGGATCTGTAGTTTGCTATGATTAAACACAGCAGGAGTAGTCACAATGAGTTGCATTAAATGAAGTGTGACCTTGCAAAGTCTTTATTCAGATCAAACCGATTTAGATTTTTTTGCCCACGGATTTGTATATGCAGCACAAAACAGACAGGATTGCAGGGGAAAGGACAGAAAGAACATTGCAATAATATGACTATGCCTTTGTGGGTTCAAAGCTAATTTAAAATAATCAGACTTATACAAAGTAAACAGTACTGATATTATTTACCAATACCATAATCTTTCCAAAGCTTTTTGCTGTTTTCTTGAGACAGGGACTCAATGAATGACCGATTATGCACAAGGTGTTTGTTGCGTGGTGGAAGTGAATGTCCACCACAGCAAGATTTCTTGTACAGGCATATTTTTCCAGCCGCACTTTCACTTTCCACTCTCTCCTTGGCAAGCAAATCCATTTGTAGCATGATTTTAATTTTGCTTTTCTGCTGGAGCAGGACAGATTTGCCAGTGAGCACAGCTTTGCCTTGGACCTCTTCCCTTCACTGCTGTCAGCCCACGTAGTCTTACCCCTTCCCCTGAAGTCTCTCATGCTGCTTTGCACACTCCCCCCTCGTCCTCCTTCCTGTTACTGACTACTTCTCGCTTCTTGTCCTGCCATATCATTTCTATTGCCTATGGCAATATGCTTCTGCATACCTTTAGATCTTTTGATTAAAAATAAATAAATAATCATATCAATAATTTCATAAATCGATACCAACACTAAAAAAAAACCCTAAAAATGATAAGAATAATTGGTTGGTCCAAACACCCATTTTTTTCACTGCATTTGATCAATAAATTGTGACATCTCCAGCCTCGTAGTTTTCTACACAAGCAATCAGTGATTCCAGACCACATGGGAAAAGCCCGTTGCCTTGATGCTTTGGTTTACAGCACATTGGGAGGCGGACAATAGTGAACATGGGGGGCTTAGCAAATGGCATTTCACATTATCCTTTTGCAGTTTGTAAAGCAAGCTGCCATTACTCCCCTTTCACTTTCCACCATAAAAGACAATCAGTGCTTGGGCAAAGTGTATAGATGCCATGATCAAGACTGTCCTTTAATATTTCACCTTTTTATGTTGATATATTGAACTACTGATAGATTGATAAACTGATATATTAATCTATTGCTAAGGTTAAAGATAAAATTAAAGGTTATATTAAAAATTACACCATGCATGCATGATAGAGAATCCATGAAATATCACTACCCCCCAATACTGGTCCTGCAAATGGTCCTCAGTAATAACATGAGAACAAAGTGGGTATTCAGTTCAATTTATTTGTAATCTTACACCAGCAATACAAAAAACTATATAATCAAGCTTCACAAATGATCTTAATATATTAAATATACAGACACCCATGTATGTATATATACATTATTAACAATTAAAAGGCAAATATAAATGTTGCCATTTATTTAGAGTTTTAAAACATACATACATTTTACAATTGCAATTAATGCAATAAAGTTTACATAATATATTAAATTTGGTTTTAAAAGTATTAAAATATCCTAATTTCTACCTATATCTTGCTCAAGGTCATTTGATAAATTTTGCAAGCTATTACACAAAAGCCTGCTACAGGCAGGGTAATTTTTGGATTCCCATCCTCCAGTAACAACCTTACAGATGCCTGAGTCAAATGACCTTGGTTGTTGTTAAACAATGCGGTAATTAACCTGACATGAGATCATGATAGAGAGGACAACGGAACAAAACATGTTCAATATTTCCAATCTCTCTCCTATCACACAAACAAACCCGTTGAGCTATTTTTTTAACTGTCCATCCAAAACAACAGAAGGTAAAGCATTGCATCTTGTTATAAAGCTCCAGTTGAGCTAGGTAGGGAGCAACAGAATTACATATCTACTATTAATGGGAGAAGGAGCTACGTGGTGTAGTGGTTAAGTGCTTGCACTGCCACTCACATGGTCAGGAGTTCAAGCCCCCTGTGGGTCAGATATCCTGGCAGCTGGCTCATGGTCAACTCAGCCATCCATCCATTCCTTGGTTGGTAAATGAGTACCTAGCACATTGCTAGGGGGTAAAGAATACCTGGGGAAAGCAATGGCAAACTACCTCACAAAAATGGCTTGCCTATGAAAACACTGCTTGCAGTGGTACCCCAGGGTCAGACACGACTGAAGGGGAAACTTTACCTTTATTAATGGGAGACAGGAAGGATGAAACACTCTCTATGACTAATTGTTATTCTACTTCTTTGTTTTATTATCTGATTTGCCTGATCATGACCTGTGTCCAGAAGAGTAGATGGAGTAAAACCCAGGCTAGCCATCTTACTGCTGAAATACTTCAGCCATGCAGACTGGAAATCATCTATGAAAATTAACGGGGTTAAACCTTGGAGTAGGAAATTTAGCTTTAGCCAAAAGTTGAGCAAAACAGGGCATACCTAGCTTCTACCCTAATAAGGTCTGTATCTAACTGCAGGAACAAAGTGGGCAGAGGAATAAAAAAAGAAAAGAAAATAACCTCTCTCTTCTGCCCCAACCTGAATAGCTCCAGCCTAGCCCAATCTTGTCAAATTTCAGAATCTAAGCTGAGTTGACCCTTGTTAGTATTTGGATGAGCAGCCCCCAAGGAACACCAGTGTTGTGCCACGGAGGCAGGCAATGGCAAATCGCCTCCAAACATCTCTTTCCTTATAAACCCAATGGGGTCATTGTAAGTCAGCTGTAACTTGATGGCAGATGTATGCACATGAACACACACACAAGAAATGGGAGCCCTCAGTAACAGCATAAGAACAAAGTGGGTAGAAGAATCAGCAAAAAAAAAATCACCTCTACTTCTGCTACGGGGAAAACAGCATTTGAATTCAGACCTGTGGCTATAATCTCATGGATACTCGTTCTCAGGAAGGCTTTTTGTATTACATACTGTGAAAATTGCATCCTTTTAGTAATAAGGATGTCCAAGGGATTTCTGGTAATTTAAAGGCTGAGAGCACAATGTTACTTGTTCTTAAAAGTCAGAATAAGAAGAGACTCCATTAGAGACCAACACTCCATTAGGGGCCCATATAGCACAGTTCTATCCCTTACCATGTGCCTCAGCGCGCAGCTGCTGCTGATTTTTGTATACTACTATGCACTACCGTGCAATAAAAGCATGTGCTTCAAGGAAGAATTTCTGCACCTCGCATTAAAGCATTCAGCAGTCTATTTGAGACTTTCTGCACCTCGCATTAAAGAATTTCTGCACCTCGCATTAAAGCATTCAGCAGTCTATTTGAGGCTATTTGAACGCAGCTAAACAGGAACAGGCTAAACATGGGGACTATGAAGTAGTGAATCACTAAATGTGGCAATGTGACACACAACAGTGAATGGTCTGTTCCTGAGATAGCATTAGATGCACACTGGCATGACTGGCTCTAGGAGGCATGCCCTTATTACCCTCATGCCAAACTAGCCCCGGAGTTAAGGAAGAAAAAAGTGGGAGCTAAGATGGCTAGAGAGAAGCTGGCAAAGAACTTGTGACAAAGTGGTAAGAACATCTTATAGGATGCTTATGAAAGATTGCAGTGAAAACTGCAAAAAGAAACTTTTGCAGCAAGCTCTTGCCTGGCCAAATTGTTTAGTTTGATTGACACTTGACAACCGTAAATGAAAAGTCCCCAAATAGTAAAGATTTGATACATAAAATAATGTATGGGCATAATGTAATGTACATAAATGATGTATAAAATAATGATTAATGCAGCCCATGAAACAATAGCTTTGGGCTGGAAAGAAAAGAAAAAATGGACAATTCAGAAATGGTTGGAATATATCTGGGAACACTAGATATTTTTGATATAATAACCAAAAATAAATTGTGGCAAGATAAACAGAATGAAATTTTGAAGATATGGACAACATAAATGGACTGGATGAAGTCAATGAAGAAATATGGCAGAAGAGGCTACAGAGAATGAACTTACTGCTGTTTGTATGATAAAATGTTGAGGAAAATGTAACGAGGGGAGGGGGAAAGGGGGGGAAATGTATTGTTTGAAAATGTATGATGAAGGATACTTATATAAAATGTAAAATTCAAATGATACAATATTTTTTTTAAAAAAAGATAACACCGAAAAAAATAGTAAAGATTTGGCCCATAGCTAAGATGTATTTGCAAGATTTTTTGCAGATAAGGTCTTATCACTCCACCAGGACCTTCTTATCAATTTGGAAACAGTAGTGCCCATGGCAGCACAGAGCCTACTGAAGCTGACTCAAAATGGTAGGTGATAGTATAGAAATAGGCAGTCTTGCTGATAGTCATTTGATGCACTATAAAGGCTATTTTATCAAAGGTCCATGTTTAATAGTGCACAGAAAGATGTTTTTGACCAAGGCTGCACTCAAAAACTGTTTTTAAAGCTATTAGAGCAGGGGTCTGCAACCTGCGGCTCCAGAGCCGCATGTGGCTCTTTCAGCCTTATACTGCAACTCTGCGTGGCTTGGAGGTCAGAGGGTAGCATGGGTGTGTCCCTCCAGCCCTCCAGAGCAGTGCTGGAAGAAAGGGTGAGTGGAGGGGCCGAACCGGAGGCGGCTCCATGCATGAGGGCGCCACTTTTCGCATCCCCTCTACTCACCTCTCCTTCCAGTGCTGCTCTGGAGGGACATGCCCACGCTGCCCTCTAATCCCTGGAGGTGGCAGAGGGGGTTTCCCTGTCCAGCGCCACTGCCTCCCGCAGCATGAGAGGTGGCAGCATTGGGCAAGCAGCAGACGCCATCCCCCTCTGCCCCATGGAGCAGGCGGGCAGAGCGGGTTTCCCTGCCCTGCGCCATTGCCTCCTGCAGCATGAGAGGCGGCGGCACAGGTAGGCCACAGCCGCCATCCCCCCCAGCCCCACAGAGCAGGTGGCTGCCTGCTCCATCGGGCAGAGGGGGTTTCCCTGCCTGGCGCCTCCACCTCCCAGTGCTGGAAGGAAAGGTGAGTGGAGGGACTGAACCGGAGGTGGCCTCTCCAGCTCGGTAGATCTTTGGGGCCATGGAAAATGGGTCCAAATGGCTCTTTGGGTGGTAAAGGTTGCCGACCCCTGATTTAGCCTCATAAAGACTTGTGGGAGGCCAGGGAAAGTTTTTTTTTCTGCCTGCCCAGAGTCTCCACACCTCCTGAAAAGTCCTCTAGAGGCAGCAGGCTGGCACAGCAGTCACCTCAGGCTTTGAATGGGGCTGCCCCTTGGCTACATCTTCCAAAATGTAATAATATGCCATTCACTCACAATGACAAATTTTTAAAAAACTGAGTTCCTTGCAAGATTGACTCCTTGATGGAATTGGGCCTGGATTTCCCAAAGGTACCTGGATAGTGTATTGTTGAAGGCTTTCACGGCCGGAATCACTTGGGTGCTGTGTGGTTTCCGGGCTGTATGGCCGTGTTCTAGCAACATTCTCTCCTGACGTTTCGCCTGCATCTGTGGCTGGCATCTTCAGAGGATCTGATGTTGGGAATACTCCACTCGCTTTCCCAACATCAGATCCTCTGAAGATGCCAGCTAGATGGCAGCTCAGAAAATGTTACTAACATTCTGTGAAACTTCAGCACCACAACACCTGGATAGCTTTGTAAACCATATGCAGCCAGAAGGATTGTGAAACAAAATAGCCACTTGGAAAGATAACATGACTTTTATTTTTTATTTGGGTAAATATTTCATTTATCAGAAGTCCCCTACAACAAAGTGTCATGTGTAGTTATTGAGGTGTAATGCCAACCTGTCCCATGTGGTAGACTATTTGCATCCCTCCTAAAACCATGATTATCAGAATCTGAAGGTTGCATTAGAGCACCTATTGGAACTGTTTCTGCGATACTACTTTAATATCAGTGAATATTTGCAAGATATGGGAGAATTACAAACCCTGTTGGAAATCATGAATGCAAATGAGTTAATAAAAAAGCAATATATTATTTAATATTTTTCCAATGGGTTACTTTAGAACTGGTCATTAATAAGCATCAAGTAATTTAAAGTTGAAGAGGGAGGAGAAAGCACATTATGTCTCCAGATGGCACATATTTAGTCCCTTTTTCCCTAGAAAAATTGCCAGTGGAACACCAGGACCATCTGAAACTTAATCATTGCCAATTGTACAGTGATGATAAGACTCATGGCAAGAAAAAGGGGGAAAATGCTTGTCCTTTAAAAGAAAGACAAAATTATGTTCCAAAGACCCATTATGATCAAAACTGGATAGAAGAGGAATTTAGAGTCCAAGACACAATCTCAGAAAGTGTAAACTTTTGAAACTTTGCTGTTAAATCCACTGAGCACTCCCAGTTTATATTGCAAGAGGATTATGGACAATCCAGAAAAAAAGAAGACTTATTCAGTTTTCTATTAAAGTCAACCAAGATGGAGCCTGAAGTTCTTTTGGAATTACAGTTGATTTCTAGACTACAGAGATCTGTTCTCCTGGAGAAAATTGCAGCTATGGATGGCAGACTCTATGGAATCACATTCCTGCAAACCTCCCTTCACAGTCACTGACTTCAAATCTCCAAGAATTTCCCAAGCTGGAGTTGGCAACCCTAGGGCGGATTCTGCATGGGCCAGGGAGGTGGCATCCCACCAGCATATATGATGCCGGAGGAACCCCACGGCCATTCGCATGCTGAGGTGTAAGAGGCCCAAAGTGGCCACGGCCCATGGAGGCACCTCCATTTGCCTTCCTGGTGGTCGAAGGGCAGCATGGGTGTGCCTCCCTATCCCTGTGGAGCTTGGCAGGGAGAAAGGGTAAGTGTGGGGGGAAATGGAGGCACCAAAAAGTGGCGCCTCCAGCCTGCTGCCATTTGCATGGCACCAGCAGGGAAACACTGTTTCCCAAATGCCTCACTCATTGAGCGAAACTGGAAAACCACACTTCCCCACCAGTTTCCAGGGAAAACTACGACATTGCCTTGATGGAGATGTGACAGCCATGCAAACAGAGCCTATGGAATGGTGTTTTCACTGTTCCAGTGGTGCTGTTATTGGCCCATGCGGACTCCGCCAAAGTGTCAGGGAACTTGGTATCATTTATATGCAAGGCAAACAATAGAATCTCCTTTCTGCTCCCTAGTTGCCCATCAGAACAGACAATTCTACTGCAACGAGATTAAACAATGTGCCACAAATAGACTCAAATATGTGCCACAAATATGTGCCACAAATAGACTCATTTTTGTAAATGATCAGAAGATCACATCAGTTTTCTCATCTTTAGTGGGCAAGTAATGATGCTCAAATTTCTAGTCTCTAGTATTATTTGTGAGAACATAAGAAGTCCCCTGCTCGTCTAGTTGTCCACTTAGTCCAGCATCTCATTTTACATGGTTACTAACCTGGTGTTCTAGAGGACAACAAACAGAGCACAGACCTTCCTCTGATGCTGGTTCCTAGCCCTGGTATTCAGAGGTTTGCTCTCTAGTCACAATGGGGGGGGGGGGATGCCTCTCACGCATAAGCATCTGCCAACTGCCTGTGCCCTGAAGAATATTTTTCCATCCAGAATCTCTTACTGAAAGAACAGCTCTGATGGAACACTTTTTAATTGTCAAAAGAAATTTTTTAGAAATATGGAAAGGATGTTTAAGAGTTCATATTTCTCTTTCAGTTTTCCCACATTTTTTTCTAAGAAGCCATCTAAGTAGTCTTTGGCCGCTCTTCCAGGGCACTTACCTGTTAGGCAGTATATCTGAAAGAAAACTAAAATAACCTGTTGTCTTTCTGTCATGAACTAAATAAAGGAATGGGACCAAAGGTTTATAAAGTTGAATCCAGAAATTGAAAGATTTTATTTACAGGGACAAGTTTAGAAGAGCTGAAAGAGCAAAGAATGGAGGAAAATATATATATAGGTACAAAGGAAGCTGGTTTTAAAGAGGCTACTATGTACAAGATTTTTTTAGTAACTTTTTCAGTTGATACAAATTACAGACAGGATGCTATCTCTCTGTGTGTCTGGTGATACTGTCACTTTGACACTAGACAAAATAAATAAACAAAAATTAGTTGTTACAAAGTTCTGTTTGCCTATCTAGCCCTTTTTCTAAAAATCTTACTTTTTTACTTTTTTACTTTTACTTCACTATAAACCTTAACTTTCAGTTAAGTACAACACATGCACAATTCTTTGGACACTAACACTAAGACAAACTCTCCCTCAGAGTGTCTCTTTCACACTGTGCTTATCAAAGAAGGATGACTGCTCTCCTTGAGAAAGCTCCAATCCTTTCTATGTAACTCCTCTTTTCTTAGAAGCTTCACTGCTTCATATCTGAGTGGCATTCTCTTCAGGGAAAAAAAATAACCAAGCCACCAGTGTGATTAATCAGTGTTACTGATTACCAGGAACTCTGGTAAAGATTTCTTTATGGAACTCTGCCCTTCCTTGCTCTTAATTCAGAGAACCACAGCTCCGAACTGCCCCTCTGCTCCCAGAGAACAGAGCTACCTCAGAGCTTCCATTCACTCTGGCCCTCACAACAGAATTCTTTTTTTTTCAGAACTCCCTGTCCTCAGGCTTTATAATGCTATGCAGCTCACACAGCCAATCTTGTGGAGTTCTAAATAAACCCTTTAAACATTCTATTAACTGTATAAGCCTAAGTGTTTGTATACATTATACCCATCAACCTGATTATGATTGACTATACACGACACTGGAAATTGCCAGAAATTTACCTGTAATTATGGAATGGCTAGTTAAAGTTGTACAAAGCAAAATAACGGGTTTCTTCAATAGCAGACAAAGGAACTTTATTCATAAGATGTTTTTTTTTTATTGAAAACGTTTTTATGCCATTTTTGCAAATTAATAGGGATTCCAAGGTGAAGTAGCGTTAACTATTGTATCACTGTTATATCATATGTATTTTTATTTAGTTATTAAATTCTCAGTTTTTGTAAGGGGGACTAGGTAGTACTGGGCAAAATAGCATAATGGTCTAACTCAATGCTCAGTTTGCATAAGGTATAAACAGTTCTTGGCACACAACTTTGATGTTTTTAAAAAGTTCAGAATCAATATAGATCTTTTGATAGACCTAAAACTATTTAAACAGGTAATCAAATCCTCATTTGAATAAAGGAGTAATTGATTCTTCCCCAATAATATTTAGTGGACACATAATAAGCACTTAACAGTGATGAATGGTTTCCTTCTTGCGCTTACATCACTATGGAATCTGATCCATAGCAAAGGACAATGAAGTTCAGATAGAAACCATGAACACAACATATCTGGAAAACAGAGTGTCATGCTTGGTTCAAGATGTTGAATGGGGACAGTTACAGGTGTTCATGCATCAGAGCTTAAACAATGTTCTGCAAGTGCTTCTGGTTCCAGTAAATTAACCTAACAATTTAGCAATATAAAAATCAGTGAGACCCATACCTACACCCTGACATTCTTCATCAAGATTCAGTATGGATGGATAGATATATTTCTATTGTACAGATTGGTTTATAAAAGCTCCACTAGCTGGTACTCCAATTTACCTAGAAAACATTTTCCTCCCATAAAAATTCTCTAGTGACTACTGCTTTTTGCATGTTAGGCAAAATTGCAATGGAATATGTTAAGCATGTAAAGTTATTCTGTAAATTATATGAAGCTAGGTGGCTGAATAACAGGAAATCATACCTAAATATCATTATTTTTAAAACTTGCCTGGTCTCATAATAGAGGATCATCTCAAGTCTAGATAAATCAAAGTTGCTGAATGTAAAGTTTGGTTTTATCCTTACTTTATGCAGTAAATTATAGTGAAAGAAAGTGACTGGTATAGGGATGTCAGCCTCCAAATATGACCTGGGAATACCCCAGAATTACAGCTAATCTCCAGACTGTCAGTCATGCATTCTCCTGGATGCTTTTGAAAGTAAACTCTATGGCACTGAATCATACTGAGGTCCCTATACATAATTTTATAAAACTCTAGCATGTCCCCCCTTCGTTGTCTCTTTTCTAAAATGAAACAAGGCTCCATGAGCGGTGCTGTGTTTCACTGGATGTGCCTATCTTGATTAACTAAATATATTTTTTGTCCAAAACTTGTATGGAAGGTATATTCATTGTAGGCAGCTATATGAGTGATATAAATCACAGCAGGCCTTGAAAATATTTTAAAAAAACCCAGTCCTTGGTATCTTTTTGAATTCAGAAGAAGAAGAAGAAGAAGAAGAAGAAGAAGAAGAAGAAGAAGAAGAGGAGGAGGAGGAGGAGGAGGAGGAGGAGGAGTTTGGATTTATATCCCCCCTTTCTCTTCTGTAGGAGACTCAAAGGGGCTTACGATCTCCTTGCCCTTCCCCCCTCACAGCAAACACATTTCTGAGAGCAAATCAAATTACATACAGAAAAAACTAATATAAATACTTTCAGCAGTGATAACAATTAATTTAAAATGATGTACTACAGCTATATTATGGTACCACTTTCCCTTCCGCTAACGTTTCCAAAAAACACCACCACACCAGTTCTCTTAAGTAGAGCTATAGCTTTATAACTCTGCAGAAATCAATCTTGGGAGAGGGGTCTTTAGATAGAGGGTGGAGTATGTTTTGTGCAAATGTGGTGCCATTTTCTTTATCATTCATTCCCCATTGAAAATAGTGTTCCCAAACTCTGAAATAACACAGTTCCATCTGGAAAATAAATAAACAATCATATGTAAAAAATGCTGCCTCTGCTCCTGCCCAGATCTGAAGTTATAACATTTTTTCTCTCAGTGCACACCTTCCA
The DNA here is from genome assembly GCF_021028975.2 of Sphaerodactylus townsendi. Lineage (NCBI taxonomy): Eukaryota > Metazoa > Chordata > Lepidosauria > Squamata > Sphaerodactylidae > Sphaerodactylus > Sphaerodactylus townsendi. Next base: position 91,150,319 of record NC_059433.1, on the reverse strand, counting down.
GAGGTTACCTGTTAGCAGTAAGTCACTTTTCTGTCATTTTATTTATTTTTATTTCAAGAACTTTCAGTTATAACAGAATATATGCAATTTGAACAAACACAAATATACATAAACTATGTTTTTACCTAATGGTGCCTTTACATTTTTATGTACATTATATGATTGACTACAGTTTTCTTCCATTATCAAACATGCACCTATCTTTGTGCTAGTGAAGTCACACTGACAACCAGCCAATAGCTTCTGCTGTATCCAAGTGATAGCAGTTTGTGACTGATCAAATGCAATTCATAGTTGTTGGCCATTGGTCTAGAGTGATCAATCAGCAACATTATTTCAGGAATGACCTTTCAAAGGTTCAGTAGCATTATAACTTGCTGTCATATTTGCAGAGGACAACATATATTCATTCCCTCCCAGCCTTCGTGATGCCATCTGGTAAGACAGATGAGTGTTTTCTTCCAGTAGGAAACTCAATTATAAGGTTACATATACAAGGCAAAAAGAGCCATTCATGTCTGCTCCTATTTATACTAGCAAAGAGCATGTCAAGGAATTTGCCAGTAGTGAGAGCTTTGAGCATGAAAAATAGGGAGGCCAACATTTATAGCAAGCATAGATCCATAGTCAAATTTTTGCCACTTATTTACCCAACATGCCTATTCAGGTCTGAGTTAGGATCTACCCACCTCTCCTGAAGATCCGCTTTCTCGATAGAGCCCATGTTGTTGAGTAGAATTTTGCCTAAAATTAATGGCAGAGGAGAAAGCCAAATGGAGGCAACAGAGCTGTGCCTATACTGCAGCAACCTGGAACACTTTGCTCAGGTACGCACAGCAAGAGACCTCAACCAGTGGTAATAGGAAACGTTGAATTCGAGCATCTGGAATAAATACTGGAGTAAGTACTGTTACTCATCTAACCTTCAGCCCATCAGCTTATGCCAGTCATTGTTCATCTGACCAAGTATGAATAGCCATCAGATCACTGTCCATGAGGCCCATCAGACCTCTGTCCAGTTGACTCTGGAGCATCCTCCAGCTTCAAGACATTTGCTTTGCACAACAGCACAAGCTAGGGTACCATCCCATCCCAAAACAGGCCTGGTTGCAATTGAATCTACCATTGGGAAGCCCTTGAAATCTGGATTTATGACAGAAGCCATACTCAACCACCAGGAGATGCTAATTTTCAGGCTGGCTGCTTCTCGCCATTTTCTGGTAGTGCTAGGGTGACATGATTAGCCTACAATTTCCTGGAGCCAAAAGCAGGTGAATTTCCAACCTGCCTGTTGGTGAGAGCACGGCAGTAGTTGCCCAGCAGGGGTGCTGTCACCATGGCAATAATAAGACCTAGCAGATCTCCCACCAGATTAGGACTTTCCTGATGTCTGTAGCACCAAGGAGCTGGCCACTATGAATGTAGTGAGGTGCCATTTGACCAATATAGCTGTCTGGCAGTTTTCCATTTTTTTTCTGGGACCTTGTTGATTGATATGCAGTTATTTATTTGGATGATTTATTGAGTTAGTACTAAGACCATGCTCTACACACCCCGAATATGCAATTAGTTTTGGAGATCTTCTGGCAGCACCCAACTATATACAAATATTAAGAAATGTGCTTTTGATGTGGTCAAAGTAGAATTCCTGAGACACATCATCTCCTGTCAGGAGATCAGGATGGATCCCCAAAAGATGGCCTCTCTGGAGCATCTCCCTGTATCTGCCATCACCATGTCCAGGCCCAGATCCCTGTGCCACCCCATTGACAGCTACTGCTCCCTGCTCCGTCTCTAGTTGCCAAATCAGAGGAATTTATTTACCCCACTGTTTTGTTTTCACTTTTCAGATTTTTCTGCAGACCTAGGGGCTCCCAAAGTCTGCAGAACCATCTATTTGTGGTAAGTATACCCCCTGTTTGCAGATTTAGGTATCCTCAGATAGGGGGCACACTTGAGCATTAGATACATAGATAACCCACTTTTCTCTGCAGTGAGGACAACATCACAATAACTGCCCAATGAAGTAGGTCAGACTGGGAGACAGTGACTGGCTCAAGATCACCCAGAGAGAGTTTTATGAAAGACAGGGGATTCACAGTTGGATCTCCCAGATCTTAGTCCAACACTCTACAACCATGTTGGCATGGCCAGCTTATGAAACTGCTGATAATGCAGAAAGGAGTCATATTATCAGCCCCACTCAGTGATAACATTATTCAGACACAACTTTCAGCTTGCTGGGGGCTCATGGAATCTGTCCATTAAAAGTGGCTATTATGTGCTGGGTCTGCATCTACAGATCACTTGCTATGGTTATTGTTCCTATAAAGCATATATATCAGTTTGTTCCTGAGAAGCTGAAAATACTAAATACAAATTACTGCATGTACTAAACATTTTTGGCTGCAGATATCCAACTCATCTGTTGTGATGACAATATGCTAAACAATAAAACTACTCTAGAATCTTTTTAAATTCATACTTTAAAAGGTCTTCCAGTGTTTTTACTGAAAGATTATATTTTTCATATTACTTGCACCAATGAACATAGTTTGTCAAAGTACACTGAAATTAGTACCATAGTACCTGAACATCACTTCTGCATTAAGTAAATTTTCAATCCAAGATGGTGTCATTGGAAACTTTGATCAATGTAATAAATATCCTAAACTATTTTCTTACAAGTGAGTTTTTCAATTCAGTGTAGGGGAGAGTAACAACCAGTGGTGGGATTCAGCCTATTTGCAGCTAATTTTTTGTCTAGTTCAGAAAATGGTTATAATCCCACCAAAGAGCCCTTTTGAAACCGGTTGTTAAATTATTTGAATCCTACCACTAATAACAACATTTCTCCTTGTTGGCTATGCCCAGTTTGAAAGATATATTTGCAGTTTTTGTTAGTACATGCACAAAAGTATGGATCACTCTCCAACAAGTCACAATTAAGAGACCATTTAACTGAGAAAAATAAAAGTGGGGAGGGACTGCTTTAAAGATATCCAGTCAATCTATTGCCAACACATTTCAATGTACTCTACCAACTGAGAATGTCACTGAATTTTCAAATCAAAATTTCAGATAAATGCAACATTCCAGTACTGAACCAGATCTGCCAGCTCCAACACGAGATATGGATGAGGAAGAAGATGAAATAGCGATGGGCGGGGGAACCTTCTTGGAGATGATCTAACTTTTGGAATGATTTGAGAACCGAATCCATAATATATAGCATGATTCTGAACCTTTTTAAGGCCATTGACTTCAGTGGGCTTAGAAGTACATAACATTGTGTAACATTGCATTGGATTCTTTTTTATGTCTTTATTTGGCATAAAAATGTGCTAGTTTTTAATGCCTAACACACTTCTCTGTTTATACATGTATATCATATGCCAGTGGCAGATATTTGAATATACACAGCAGAAGGCAAGATGTGTCCCAGTTGTCTCCTAGTAATCATGTCATCGTCTCTATGGGTATGTGTTGGTTTGGATTGTCTGTCATCCTCCAGGTGGAACCTGGAGATCTCCCACAGTTACAACTGACTTCCCTACTACAGAGATCAGAGATCAATTCCTGGAGAAAATGGCTGCTTTGGAGGGTAGATCCTATGACATTATACCCCACTGAAGTCTCTTTCCCAGCTCCATATGCAAAATATCCCCTAATTTTCCAAGCCTGGGTTGGCTACCCTACTATTTGCCAATAAGGGTTGGCTTGCAGTCATAAAGCTCAGCTCACCCATCTATTGCAGAGCCAATAAAACAGGCACCAGTAGGATCATTTGTCCTGGACCTTAAGCTCAAAGAGGTCTTTACTAGCCACATTTTTTGTCATCTGTTAAGTTTTGCAACTTGTTTTTACATGCATCCATATTGAACCAAAATTTAAAACTGCTAGAGCCCAGGAGGAATTTAGAGACCAGAACATTGTGGGGATATAAGCTTTTCCGAGTCAAAACTATCTGATAACTGGAGATTTAATTCTTGAAAGCTTTCATCCTGAAAATGTTGTTGGGTTTAAGGTTTACTGGACTCAAATCTAGTTGCTGGCTATATATATTCTCACTAATTGAAAGTAGAAAACAGGGTCCCTGTTTGCATGGACAAGTTCATATTCATACAAGTGCATAAAATGTCCCTTCTGTGCATGTCCAGTGTGTTCATATTCAGCAACAGTGAAATCATATTATACCAGACTTACAATGCCATCCTAAAAAGAGTTACACCCTTCTCTTACCCCAACCTCCTGGCAAAATGGCTTCCATAGAGATTAAATGGACCCCTTTCCATACTCTGCCCTTCCCAGGCACTGCCCCAAGGATATAGGTAAGGGGTGGGTTCATGGGTTCAACCCCGCCCCCCTATTTACATGTCCAACGTTCTGGGGGTAAATGACGCCCAGAAACAAATTGTCTCCGGGCACTCCATCTTGCTGACCCCCACCTGGAGATGGGGCTCTACGCCCTGTGCCCACCACCACCACCCCACCACTGACTGGGCTCCCAGCCAGCAGCTGGCAGTCCCTTCTGCCTTCCCCTCTGGGGAGGCCAGAAGAGACTGGTGTCCCTGGCCTCAGAGAGGCTTTTATAAGCACTGAGGCTGGGGGAGGGGCTCAGGAGGTGGGGCCCCTGGGGGCATGGCCTCGCCTCCCCAAGCCCCACCCCCACCTAGTGACTACTGGGGACACCGAACCTACCCCATTAAAAATTCTATACCTACATCATTGCACTGCCCCCACTTTTCCAAGTATTTGCCTAGGCAGTGCTAGAAACCCTAGTAGAGGTCAAAAGGTGGATGAGAAGAAAAGCTAGTTAATGCAAACATGTCTAATGACAGTACCAGTGATCCGTGACTCCTGAGAACACTTTGGACATTCACTTTGGACATTTCTGGAAAGCTTCTCCATAGAGTTAATAGTCACCTAGTAGATTTTCTTCAAGACTTTTCAATTATCCCCTGTAAATTTAGTAGATATGTCTCCACTCATTGTCCGGTGTTTAGTAACCTTCAAAATCTAAAAACTGGCAAGATTCAATCAGAGCTTTGCTGAAATTCTGAAATTCAGAATTTTTCATTTTCCATAAAACCCCATGATTGTCTAAGTGCAACTAAATCTAGCTTTGGATCATTTGTGTGCTATTACTATAATTAAAGTCATACAATTTAGTCAATGTTTCATGTTTCATCTTTGGAAAGTCAGTTGCTAGGCAACATCTTCCCCTGCCTTAACACTTCCCACTGTCCATCCCAGAAAGTGACATTAGTCCCATAATGTTATCATAAGCACCCACCCCACCTTTATACAGTAATTATAACTTAGCTTTTCAAAAAGGCAATTTGACATCCCACCCGCACCTCTTCTCTTGCTCTTTATGAATGTTTAGATGCCTGTTACTGCAATAAAGTTATCCCTACTAATAAAAGCTACCTTGTATCCACATCTTCTTATTTGATTTAAACTGTAAAAGATAATTCTGCCTTTTTAAATTCTGTTACACCCAACAGGCATCATTTTGGAATATGGGGATTGTGAACCCAGGCCCTCCTGGGTCCAGGATCCTGGCCTCCGCACTCCCAGTTTTGCCCCATCAACCCAACTTTGAGCCCTGAAGGAAGCTCCCAGCCAGATAATGAAAACTGTAAGTTGTAAGGAGGTGGGAGAACCACCGGGGGGGGCAGGTCCAGTACAAGGTGGACGACCAGGAAAAGACTACCTCCCCCCCACCTACAGTTCATTTCATTTCCCCTTGAAATGAGCTTTTATTCCTAGTATACCATATCAACCCAACACATTTTCTTTTTTTACTAAACAAGAAGAACCACCCAAACATTATTCCGAGCAGCACACGGTAGTCAATTCTATCTCATGCACACTGCCATCTTAAGCAGAATTCTAAGACCATTGATTTCTTTGCACTTATACCAGAGATGCTGAGTCTATTCATTCACCTACTCGTATATACTAAATCCTGTTTGCTTTGAAGATTCAAGAAGGTTCTTTTACATCTGCCAGCTCCAACGCCAGATATGAAACGCTGGAAGCATCTGATTAAAAGATGAATGTTGACCGTGAAAACAGTTGTTCAGGATTTTAGGATTAAAAGTGAGTTTCATATATTTTTTAACAGGATTTAATTAATTATGCAACACAATTAACACATCAAATGTAACAAAAGACAAGCATAAAAACATAGTAGAAAACAAGTCATGGGGGAAAAAGCAGAATAGCCACATTCAGATTTGGGGGAAGAACTTAAGTAGTGAAGAATTTGGGCTTCTCGAAAAGGACCCAAAAGGATCAACATGTTTGTACGTTCCTATTTGTGAGAACGTATGGAAGGCAATATAACATGTGCACGCATTTCATATGTGAAGAAAACACACCTGTGAGAGGGAAAGGCAGTGTTGTGAAAGTGCAGCTGAGTTTGAGCATATTTCTTATGAATTATAAAATGGAATTTTCAGCAGCTCACCAGTGCCAGGTGGCTGATCCTCTTCATATGGTGTCAAACCAAGCCGTAAATCCGATTAGCATGTTTTGGTTTCACTAGATTTCTATACATTCATGTCCTGTGAGCTCAAATCTAAAGGAGACTTCTTGCAGATATTTTTTTCCAACTAAGGCTGTCAAATCAAATATTAATCTCTACTCAAATTGTTAACTAAACACGGTTAGTCTAATTTAATACCCTGTGGTACCAAAATAATAAAAAGCCAATTTTTTTCTGGCCTCTGATGAAATTTTCAGTGAATAATTTCACATTTCTGCCCACTCTTTTCTTTTTCGACTCTTTCACTACAGCTGAAAGTCTAAAACTGCAAAAAAAAATCATTGACCTTCCCTACTTTATTATATTTTTATCTAACTTTTCAGCAAAAATATAAATGTTGCAGAGACCTAAGCCTTAGCATGCATTTTGCATTCATCTACTGCTGTGAATGCAGATTCATTTGCATTGGCAACAGTACTTCCACATGGAAATCTTTTGCAGACTTACCTCTGTTGGCTGCAGTTTTCCCCACCACACCACTGGAGAGCTCTTTTTTTAAAAAAGGGCAAATTAAATAGTGCTATATTGCTATAGTAATTACCATTTGCTAAATAAATACACCACAAAATCCCTCCTGTGGTACAGCAGGAAAAATGGCAGCAGCAGGGTGAAAGAAGGAAATTGGCATTACAATGAGCAGGATCTGTGAAAATGCATATCTTCCCATCTGGATAATATGACAGTGACAGCCCAATCCAGACTGGGTTGGAGGCTGGGACGGCGCCACTCTGGCACTGACCTGACACTCCACAGAGCTTTCTTGCAGTGCAGGAAGCCAGAGAAAGTTCTAAAAGACAACTCACCGAAGAATCTCCCATAGAGGAGAATACTCCATGAAAATTGGCCAATGCACTGAGGCCAATTGGGCACTGGAGTCTGACTGAGGTCAGCCCTGGTCCCACAAAATGCCCCTGGTCACACTGGCAAAGAATTTTGCGCCGGCAGTCCTGGGTGATGGAGGCAGCTTTTGGGTGTGGTGATGCAGAGCCACATGGCACTCAGCTGCCCAGATAAGTTGCCCCTCTGCCAGTACATTTTCCCCTTGTGCCGGTAGGATGGGCACTCATGCCTGCATGGGGGTGCACCAGCTCCTGAGGGAAAATCACCCCCCCCCTTCTGGACTGGGCTGCCTGACTGCACTCTCCCAAGATCATACCAAAGCAAGATTAAGACAGCGAAAGGATGACTGGAGCCCCATTACCGTTCCAGGTGGATTCTCACAAAGAATGCCCCCATTTGAATGCTGAAGTGGAGTGAAGCCTCAGAGTGTGCCATTGTAGCATGCAAGATGGATTTATTGAGGGTCTTTGGAATGTATGTATTCAGGACAGATTAGCCCTTTAATGCATTGGAAGGGTCCCAGTGAACCACTGCTTTGGAGCTTTGCTCAGTGTAGGCCAGCAGCAGTAATAACAGATCAGCTCACCTGTTGCCTCTCCCTGCACCACTCTCATCTGGGTTCAGGGCTGTTTGGCATTTACTGGGCTGGCAACCAGTGGGGATGGGATTGGTGGAGGAACTTATTGGCAGTGAACTGAGGCCTAGACCTCTGTCACTGGTGACAAGTCGATGTAAACCAGAAGTGACATTATCGTATTGTTGTGGGGACATTCTGATATTTGGACAAAACTTTTGAATTTGAAACACCTTTATTATCATACTATAACAAAAAGCCATTTTTGCCATAGAGTTTTTGCCCAAATATCAGAGTGTCCACACACCACAGTAAATGTGATGATGTCTCTTCTAGTAGGTACCAGAAGTGACATCAACGTATCACTGGTGTCAGAGGCCTATACCTCACTGTGCTACTGGTAAGTCCCCCCTCTGGCTGGTTGAATGGTGCAAGGGAAGGGACATCAAAATATGGAAACCCCTGTCTCTGAGTGGGGGTCTGGCAACCCTAGCAGAGAAGGAAATATTTGCCAATGACCAGAGCAAAGATACTTCCCAGGACTGCTTCAATAGCCCAATCTGCCCTCAATTGTATATGTACAAAATATATAAATTTGCTTCAAATTTGCTAACCCTAACCCTAATCCAACCCCAAGTGGGCCTGTTTAGAATCCTACTCAAGTCTATTCATTGGGACTTATTTCCAGGAAATTATTTTAGGATGGTGCTGTTAGGTTCCAGAAATACTTTCTGAGATGCCCTTCATTCTTAACAAGTTGCCAAGTCATTTTTCACAGCTACAGTTTGGTGACTTTATGCCTATATTTAAAAAAAACAGATCTTGAATGTTAACTGAGTGAAAGGAAATCGGAACAAGCTGTGAGTCTACTTTCAAGTGAGACATATCCATTATTCAATGGAGGCTGTATGGTTCCTGGAAGTATTCACAACTGAATTCTAAGTCTCCTCATTGTGTATGCACTGCCACATTTCTACTCTTCTGCCTGTCACTTGTAATGCTCATAAGGCATCTTATAATTCAATAATTTTTGCTTCCATGTCACACAAAATTATTGCTTAAGAGAATCTAACCAGTATGGTGGATGAAAACAGCTGAACAATATTTTATTAATAATGTGGAAAATATTTGTTATAGCCAAGTTTGCTACTAGGTGCAGTTTTGCTTTCCATCATGGCACAATGAGACAAGATTAGCCTCAATAAGTTTGTTGGTATTTAATAAAACATGAAGTGCCTGAATATTCTGAGTGACACATATCCTTGATGCAAACCATATTGTTGTTCCAACAGTACACCAAGGATGAACTTAACCGATTTGTATTTATCGTTTTAGACTATAATTCAAGCACATCAGAGATTCAGGCACTCCGTTAGAATTTGGAAGGGAATGTTTTATAGGAGGCTTTTCTTAAGATGAAGAGAAATGAAAACAGTAATTCATTTGTCTTCAGTAATGATGTTTATTTATTGCCTTTAATTTCAAACATGCATTAGAACCGTGTTATTCAGTTCATGGGTGGGGATTAGATCATCTGATTCCCTGAAAAGTAGGTCTCCTTCCCACATCTTGTATACTCAGTGACATCCCAGTCATCAGATCTATGTACAATGTTGTAAATGTGCATGTGATACTGGGAACTCTCCCCCCTTCTCTCTCTCTCTCTCTCTCTCTCTCTCTCTCTCACACACACACACACACACACACACACAAATTTGGCTTCAGACTGTACAGAAAAGCGGCCGCGACTTACCGCGGTCGCCATTGCTGCTGGGGAAGGGACAGCCTCCCATGGGCAGCCCCCTTCCCGGCTGCCTCGCGAGTTCCCTCTGCTCGCGAGGCTTTGGGTCTTCTAGGGCGCCTGGCAGTGACGCTGGGCTCCCTGACGTCATCTGGGAGGAGGGCCGGGCAGCCTATTTAAGGCTAGGCCTGGCTTCGCCTCCCCCCATTTGCTGGAGCCCGCGAGTCTCCCACCCTACCCTCCCTGTATTTGTTATTTGTTAATGCATGTTTGTTTTGTTAAGGGTTGGCGGATTGCACATGGGGGACTGATCTTTAGTTTAGGGTCAGCGGGTGAAATACCCGCTTTATTGGAACCTCCTTATGAGGTTTGGGGTGGAGCAAGCCAAAGGGTAACCTGCCCAGACGTGGGCTTCTATGGCTTGCGCCCCTGGCAGCAGTGGAGTCTTCAGGAAGTGGCAACCGCCCATCTGGAATCTCACAGCTGCTCCAGCGTGTGTTAATTTTTCATCAGCAGGCGTGCTGTAGAAAAATTTAGGTGTCTGGGGGACAGCACTCGGGCTGCCCAGCACACAGATCAGACCCCCATGCTGCGCCATACGCTTTGTTTGCCTTGAACCAATTTTGTTAAATAAAATGGCTATGGCCAACTTTTTACCACACAAGAAAGCATGTTGCACTCAATTTATTGTAAGTTTAGGAGGGTTCTTAGCTACTTCCTTCAGACAGCAAAGGAAATACTGTGAACAAAATGTCTGTATCCTTTAACACCCAAATTTCTCTTCTGGACCAAACTAGGGTGGTAGATTTAGTGTGGGCTGGTGAATTCAATGAATGTAATTCCTATAGTTTACACAGAGAAGACTGGGATGAACCATGAGTCATTCAAGGATGAAAGTGTGTTGACAAGGGTAGGGAATGGGGATGCTTTTTGATGCATCAACCAGGCCCTTCATTGGTAGAGCCACACTTTTGGGTCACAGGATGAAGCTCCACACCTCTATGGACTGTTTTATATGCAAGCCAAGATAAACTGAGTTGGTGGTAATGCTGCCCATGTTTTGCCCAGAATGCACCTTGGTTGGCAGCAGCTACTCAAAGTTAGTGTTGACTATTTGAGAAGGAATGATTGAATGAATGGAGGCAGGATCTCCATTTAACTTACAACATTTCCCCCATGGGCCACTGCCCTAGCAGAACAAGCAGGGCCAAGCCCCAGCGACACTGTTGGCCTTTCAAGGGTCACTCGACTTAGACCTTTCATCAGCAGAAGTAAGATGAGCTCAGCAGTTGTCTCCTTCCAGGGTACAGGAAGAATAAACAAGTGAGCTGATACCCACCGTTTGTTCCACTGAGATGAGTGACCCCTGAAGCACTGGCTTGTAAGCATCACTGGAAACACTCTGCTTAGCTTGTCCAGAGCCATTTTCACTTTCCAGTTCACTCCCGCTTTCTCTGTTACAACAGCCCCTATGCATAAAACATTAGAACAGCTAGGCCCCGCTCTGAAAGATCTCCATAAAATATGTTGGACCAGCAGACACACCCTATTAGCCAATCTCATTTACTGACCTGCACCCAAGCAAACACCTCAACAGAGTTATAAAAAAAGGTCCCAATTAATTTATAAAGCAAATGCATGTGCTCTGCAAAGCAACCTCTTTTTTTTTTACAGAACTTGGCATTAGCCCAGGGAAATACAACTGATGCTTTTCAAAGGGCATTATTTTGAAGTCCAGAGAGCAGGGCGTGTGTGTGTGTGTGTGTCATTTTTAGTAACAAGCAAATTGATGCCCTTTTTCTTTTACTTTGTGGATCAAACTTGACAAGTTTGCTTGACTGTCTATGTAGGTCTTTTTAATGCTCTAAATTAGTTCCCCCTGGAACTGGAGCCACCTCATTCCTTGAGTCGTCTACTTCTAAAGTGTTAATCCACAAATTTAATAAAGCCTGCATTCTGTAAAATCAAGCTGAATTAATATTAAATGCTTATTCCTGGAAAAATATGTTTGCTCATTAAATCTGACAGTCGTTCCTTATGTAGCAAATGAGCCCAATGCCAAGAATACTTGGCAGGACTTGCCATCTACAGTTCCATTATTTTAATTGCCTTTAACCTATAATCAATATTTACTGCCTTCCCCACAACTGAGATGCATAGCTAAGCAGTATGGAAAGGGTCTCCATGTTATACACCTTAGCTCTTGCTTCAATACCTGCAAGACACAGCAAAACACATCTCACAATGAGATCATCAAATCTATATCAGCTGCCAAGAAGAGCATTTGAAATGTCTACACCCAAATACCTGTGATTCACTGCAACAGAACTGTATAATCATAACATGAGGAGCAATGTGAAATTGTATTTTTTTTTCAAGGGATGGAATGGGGAAAAATCACATTGTGTCTGAACACAGACAGGGGAGAGTATGCCACACCCCCATCCTTTCAAGGCCTTTTGAGGTGAGCTACCCACCCACCAACCTGAGACTTGCTTCCTGTAGGGAGAATGCTCTTAACAGAGCATGTGCAGCATGCCTTTAAAAGAAGGAAGGAAGCAGCCAATGAAGAAACACCAGTAGCTGTCTCCTAGTTCAGGACAGAGCTGGGAGAGGAGAAAGACCTGGATGATGCTGCCACCACCCCGTCCTTGTAACTGAAGAGGCTACAGGAGGCTGGAGAGGACAGTCCATAAATCAGAGATGGGAGGGATATGCAACCTCCTCCTAGTTGCACGCAGTTGAACTAGGTGAGTTGAACAAATACCACATTTGGATGATAAAACATCCTTGGTATTTCAAATCATTCATTGTGGACTATAGCTCAGAAAATATGAGTGAGTGATCAGGCATGATCTGCCCTACATGTACCTTATATGTACTCTATATTTGTGGTGCACTGTTGGAGATTGTATACATTTATTTGATAGAGGAAGCATAGACTTATGTTCAACAACTTGTGATGTATCCAAGACTCTAAACCAGGAATCTTGTTGGGTTTGAAAGTGAATGTTATAGGCAGTGGGTAAGGATGTAAACATTCATGAAACCCTTTGATTGACAGTTGTGGACTGACAGCTGTCAAAAAGCAGGATAGATACAAGTGTGAAGTTTGGATGGCTGCATGAGGTTTGGCTTTCTCCAAATGCTAGGGCCCATGAACACATGAAGCTGCGTTATTCTGAAACAGCCCAGTGGTTTGTCAGTATGGCTGTTTTTGCACAGCACAATTACACTTGGGTTGCACTGGAATCATATATACCTGGGCTTTTTAAAATCCCTGTTTCTCCCTTTGCATGGCTCCACCCTTCTGCATAGGAGCAGAATTCGGTCCAGTAGGAAATGCTCCAGTTTGCTCTGCATGAGCCGGACTTCTTTATAAACTTTGAAAGCATGTCTGAGCATACCCAGAGTGCTGCGTTCTAATTGGCTGTTGTTTTTGAGTGGCAGCTGCAAGTACCTATGAGGTTGCCCGGCATCCAGCATCCAGAAACATTGGCTGTTGTTTCTGAGTGGCAGCTTGAATGAACGTCAGGCAGGTGGGTGGGAAAAATATTTTTGGTCTGTTCCCTGTTGTTGTTTTTGTGTATGTGCTGTGGAAATGGAAAAAATTAGTCTGTGTTTTTAATGGTTTTTTTAAAAAAAATTGCTGTCAGAGGGAGAAAACTAGTGAATAGGTCTGCTAATTGATTTAAAATAAAGCTTGTACTGAGGAAAATATACCAATTGATTGTTCTGAATGGCTATTGCTTTTGTGGGCAGCTACAAGCACCTGTGAGCTTGCCCAGTGTCCTGCATTCTGATTGGCTGTTGTTTTTGAGTGGCAGCTTGAATGAACTTCTGAAGTTTATTCTATGTGGCTCTTACCATGTTTCTCCGAAAATAAGACAGTGTCATATATTAATTTTTGCTCCCAAAGATGCGCTATGTCTTATTTTCAGAGGATGTCTTATTTTTTCTGCTCCACAGTTGCATGTTCTGGTGTTCTGTTTGACGGGCATGCTTCCAAACAAAAACTTTGCTACGTCTTACTTTCAGGGGATGTTTTATATTTAGCACTTCAGTAAAACCTCTACTACATCTTATTCTTGGGGATGTCTTATTTTTGGAGAAACAGGGTATGTTAAGCAAGTTTGGCCACCCCTTACCACTGAACTACAACTCCTACAGCACAAAGCAGCTAGGATAAATTTGTGACAGTGTATTTTTGATCCAAAGTCATTGTCTTTTTACTAGCCCTGCTGCTATCAGAACATTTTTGCTAAGCCGGCTGGCAGGGTATACCCTTACATGGGACCTGCAGGTCCATGGGGACTCTCTGCTCGTCTTCCAACTGTATTCAGATTATTGAGCCAATTTGGTAACTGATGTGTATTAATGATTCATCTCAATGAATCACTATCTTTTTTTAAAGTGTTCAGGAGCCATCAGTGAATAACTTTATGATATGTGACAAGCATGAATATACTTCTTTAAAAAAAAAATTTTTTTGATGGACCAATTTTTTTTGCATCTATTTAGAAATCAATGACCAGACTTCTTCCATTTTGGGGAGAAACATGTAAAGGGGTTAAAAATGCAACCATCCTGCTACTCCAGAACAACATGATTGTTTTCAAGGAGTTCTGAAGTTACTTTTATGAAAATAAAAGGGGAAAAGAAGATTGTCCCTTTATGATGTCACTAAATTATGTAAAACAGATCTCAGTCAAATCAGTGCCTGAGAAGGACACCATCCATGGATATTCAGCTGCTCTGAGTACCAAAGGAAGAGGCAAATTTAATTACAAATTTATATTTATTTAGAGATCATTAATAGTATATCAAGAATAAATCCCAGTATTTATATATAACAAAGAAAGGCTATTATATTGCATAATCCATTAAACAGAACTCTACATTTTCAAACTGACATTATAGCTGAACATATGGCATATTTTTATTTATAGAGAGCTCCTTGGAGGAGTGGAGAAATAAAAATGAAAGCGATGCTTGCATTTTCTCTGACATCAGTTTCTCTTGCTATATATTTCAGGTTAAGCTCCCTTGAGTTTCAAAGGTGGTTTGTCATTCAGCACAGGGCTATTTTGAACCAGTGTGACTTGGAAGCCTGCTGTGCATGCAAAGTTTGTGACACAACATGCCCCATATTGATTGTACATCTGTTCAATTTTTTTCCCTTCTTCATGAAGGGGAGTCTTTCATGTGGAAGAAGAATTGGTGTGTAAAACTGGCTGGTCTTGAGTTGTGGTCGCATCCTATACTGTAATTAAGAGAGGATTTGGGGTATATTCAGGTTTGCTAAGCCAGCACCTTACATGAGCACTTTTGGATCGGTTATTCCAAGAAAGAAAGGAAAGTTATCAATTTTAAAAGTCTGACAGTATTGTAGCGCTGGCTCTGCAAAGCCAGCCATCATGGATGAGTGATGGCTTCTTTGCGCAAGTGTAAGTCATTCTAGCAAAACTACTTAGGAAATAGAATTTTTGCTTTATTTTAAAGCTATCCCCCAGAATGCATTGTAGCAACTTTATAAATGAATCATCCACATTACAGCTCTCTTAAAAGATGATGAAAGTAAAATAATAAATTTGAATCCCTGAGTAATATGTCTACAATAGCTGATGAAGCCCACGTTCTAACAATGCTATTTAGATAAAGTGTGAATAAAGATTAATTTGTGTTATGTTAAATAACTGACTAATGACTGGCAGTATTCTACATAAGATAGGATGGGCTGAAGCACTTGATTCAAAATGAGCACTGAATCTAATATTCCTAATTTAAATCCTGAAAGAGAATGTGGGTTCTCTAGATGCTCTACTTCCCACCAGTTTGGCTTATGTCCTGTTTGCCAGTTATAATCAAGAGCTGATCATTCACTGAACTATTTCCAAACAAATTTGGATGCTTTTCTTTGTGCTCATACATAGTACATCCTTGAAATTGTCCCCGCTGCCAATCTATCATTTCTTCTACCTCCAGTTGTCAAATAAAAGGCACACCATTAAAAGATGTTTAAAAAGTTTTTGGTGATTTTTGAGTTGAGAATTAGAATTGTTATCTGTCTGACTCCAAACCTACCAAACTTTCCAATGTGGTGGAAAGTGCTGTCAAGTCACAGCTGACTTAACTGATCAAGTAGGGTTTTCAAGGCAAGAAAGATTTGCAGGTGGTTTACCAATGCTTGCCTCTGCATGGGCTGAGAGAGTTCAAAGAGAAAAACAGGGTCATTTACCGTAACTGTTGTTCATTCACTAGTCCTCTGTGCAGGCATATGTGGGACTGCAGTTGCACAGGCCAACCACAGAGCTTTTTAATAGCAATTTAAGAATTTTAGGTCATCAAATGGGTGCTCCTCTCCCCCAGTCACAGCCTGGACAAGCCCAGTCTCTGCCCAGATCATGTGACGGGGAGGGGCACACCGTTCCCGCCAGAACTTCCTTTGCTGCTGCGAGGAGCAGAAGTGTTTTTTACTTCTCTGATACCAGAGCTGGTCATGGCCTTCACAGGTTGTTTGAGGACCATCGCTCTTGGTTAGTTTTTGTAGTTCTTTATTGCCTTTTAGTTACTTTGCACAGAAGAGAAGCATTGGAGAAGAGGACTGGGAGAGAAAGGGCTGAGTGTGCTCTGGTTTTCTTTTTGGAAGGCTTTTCTCAAAGCCACATCTTTTTAAACAGTGTACTTTTAACAGGGGCTTTCTAATTTTTTTCTCTTTGTCCTAAGGTTACTGATTGGTGGGACTGCTGAGGCTGCTGATAGGTGGGGCTGCTGAGAGGTGGGGCTTCCTATTTGCTGTGTTCCTCAGTCAGGAAGCAGCACAGAGGAGAAGCATTGGAAAAGAGGACTCAGTCAGGAAGCAGCGGCAATGTAGAAAATGTAAAGTGATGCACATAGGGGCAAAAAATCCAAACTTCACATAAACACTACAGGGATCAGGGCTATCAGTCACAGACCAGGAAAGGGATTTGGGCGTCTTAGTTGATAGTTCCATGGGAATGTCAACTCAATGCATGGCAGCTGTGGAAAAGGCAAATTCTATGCTGGGGATAATTAAGAAATGAATTGATAATAAAACTGCAAAGATTGTCATGCCCTTATATAAAGCAGTGGTGTGACCGCACTTGAAGTACTGTGCTCAGTTCTGGTCGCCACATCTCAAAAAGGATGGGAAAAGTGCAGAGAAGGGCAACGAGGCTGATTGAGGGACTGGATCACCTTCCTTATGAGGAGAGGCTGTAGCGTTTGGGACTCTTTAGTTTGGAGAGGAGACGTTTGAGGAGGGATATGATTGAAGTTATGAAATTATGCATGGGATAGAAAATGTTGACAGAGAGAATTTTCTCTCTCTTTCTTACAATACTAGAACCAGGGGGCATACATTGAAAATGCTGGGGGGAAGAATTAGGACTAATAAAAGGAACCATTTTTTCACGCAACGTGTAATTGGTATTTGGAATATGCTGCCACAGGAGGTGGTGATGGCCACTAACCTGGATAGCTTTAAAAGGGGCTTGGACAGATTTATGGAGGAGGAGTCAATCTATGGCTACCAATCTTGATCCTCCTTGATCTGAGATCTCAAATGCCTTAGCAGACCAGGTGCTCTGGAGCAGCAGCATCAGAAGGCCATTGCTTTCACATCCTGCATGTGAGCTCCCAAAGGCACCTGGTGGGCCACTGCGAGTAGCAGAGAGCTGGACTAGATGGACTCTGGTCTGATCCAGCAGACTTGTTCTTATGTACTATATGCCTTTTGTTTCGATTTCCTTTGGGATTAGGTACCATACAAGCCATGCCACTTTGTGCTGAGAAAGAGCATGTTTGAGGTTCAGCATCAGCGGTTGACAATGAGCATGCTGACTGCATGCCTAGGAGAAGACCATAAATCCTCCTCCTGCAAGGCGTGCTCACACTTCACTAGCAAAGTTCACAAAGAACTGTAACTGGTCCAAGGTCACCCAGCAGGCTTCATGTGGAGTAGTGAGGAAACAAACCTATTTCACCAAATTAGAGTTTGCTGCTCTTAACCACCATGCCATGTTGGCTTCCTTCAAATAGTGCTGAAAGATGCCACAGATTATGTAAATGCAAAAAGAGAAAAGGTAGCCTCTGTAGTATGAACTGCAAATGATTCCACACTTAATAAGTGAACCACTTTAATGACCTGATCAAAATCCCAGAACATTACTATTCTTTACTAATCAATAAGATTTAGTTTTCATACTGTGAAATTGCAAAGCAGACACAAGCTACAGGACACAACAGAAGTGGATTCTCTGCAGCAACAAAGCTGCTTAGCACAGCACAGTACTCATGAATTTTCACTTTGACACTTCATTAAATCTAAACAGGCAGCATCTCTATGAATATGGCTGAATTTCAGGTTAGGAAATATTTCCATGTGGCTTTCTATTTAAGAAGAAAACCTGTGTATGATTGGAAAGACACCTTCCCAGTATGCTTTTCCACTGGTACTGATTTTCTTCTTGAGAACCCCCTGATAAGGTTAAGAGACCCCTGTGAACAGGTTTGTAAATGATTCTCAGTAAATGGCCTTTGTCCATTCTACCTGTCATTGGATCTAAAACCTGCCAGGATATTAAGGATCGGGGGGGGGGGGGGGACTGATGCCAGCATTCTCCCTCTCTCATCCAAGTTCATGCTATGCTGGCCCCAGTAGCTTAGAGCAGACATGAAGACAAGCAATGTACTCAAAGCACCAAGCAGTCAGTCTGCATTCCATATATAGCACAATGACTCCATATGGAGCTTCTACAACAGCATGCCCATTCATTAACACTTAATTGCAATACAGCACCTGTGCAAAAGGGATGATGAGTACCATACAAATTCCAAGTGCAGTTACAGTAAATAGGAAGCAAAGTTGAAATTATAGGACCTTTTAAGTGTCAACAGATGTCTTTTGTCAGTGTTTATCCTTTTTGATGCAATTTAATAGGAGATGATATGCTAATGCACAGCTGGAGTTAACTACCTTCTAGACTCAAGAAGCCCAAGAAGTATGATTTCAACCAGAACTATAATTACCAATCACTAAAGAATAAATCTGGAAAAGCTAAACATCCAAACTAAAATAAATCCCTAGTTGCCAAAGCCTTAATTCAATTATTTAAAAGCAAAAGTCAAAATTGCAAAATTCAACAATTGCAAAATTCAATGGACTATTACAAAATATGCAGGTTGGGTCTGGGGTCTTCACCTTGAGTCATGGATAACACAGTCAACTGCATGGTGTAGTGGTTAAGAGCAGTGGACTCAAATCTGAAGAACCAAGTTTGATTCTCCACTCTTCCATGTGAACAGCAGACTCTTATCTGAACTGGTTTTCCAGCTCCTCCACATGAAGCCTGCTGGGTATCTTTTGGCTACTCACAGTTCTCAGAGCTCTCTCAGCCGCCCCTATCTCACAAGGTGCCTGTTGGGGGGGGCAGGCAAGGGAAAGCCATTGTAAGCAGCTTTGAGAGTTCTTAAGGTAGAGAGAAGTGAAGTATAAAAACTAACTCTTCTTCTTCAGGTTCTCCTCAATTTCTAAACAGGCAGTGCCCAATTTGAATTAGGACTGAAAAGGCTCCAGCATTTCCACTTCATACCATTTCCTACAGTTCTCTGCCATCTAATCCATTTTAGGAGAAGAATAAAAATGGTGTCTGACAAAGGAAGTAAACACGGGAAATAAATGCAATCAGGTTGGACACACAGATCATCAATTGGTATGAGTATTCCATATTAACTCCAGGGGGTAGCTATGTTAGTTTATAGTAGCAAAATAAGTCAGAACTCCAATGGCACCTTAATAACTAACATATATTCCAGCATAAACTTTCATGAGTCTGCATAAGTGAGCTCTAACTCAGTTCATGCTGGAATAAATATTGTTCATCTTTAAGGTGCCACTGGACTTTCCATATTAAGTCAGGTCTTACTGTAGTTCATATTTTACTGGACACGTAGGGAAGAGATAATCTAGCCATGATAATCTATCCACACAAGCACACTACTGTATGTTCGGTACCTGCATCCTTATAGTGTATAATGTTGTTTATATGAATTCGTTTTGGCATAGTTCTTGGCATATCTCATTATAAGTGGATGCATGTCAGCACAAGAAGTCTGAGGGAAACTTCTTGTATTTTGTATTCCGGAAAAGATACCCAACTACAAACTACATGCATTAATAATGAAGGATGTATCCATGTTTCAAATGCAGATGCTCCCTTTAAAATGCATAGAAACGGGGCCCCAGTTCTTTCTTTCCTGTTGCTTTGGTATATTTTAAGGAGAAAAGCCACATTTGAAAGGCAACTGTGCTCTTGATAACTGTAGTCTGCCCTTAGGTATCCTTATCCGAATATAAAGTAACTCCATAGACCTGGATCAAGACCTAATTCACTTGATCTAACGAAATAAAAATTGTAATAGGACAAGTGGAACACACACACAGCACATTGCCCCGTAGTACAATATGGGCATAAGCACCTCTGTATGAAAGATGTCTCAGATTTTCATGATCCTGCACTCCTTTTAGGGGCACAGATTGCACAATCCATCATATGCACATATGGATGGATAAACATCCATCAGCCCACAAGTAATTCGAGATATACTGCTTTCTCAGCAGTGGCGTAGTGGTTAAGAGTGGTGTAGTAGTTAAGAGCAGGTGCATTTTAATCTGGAGGAACCGGGTTTGATTCCCCGCTCTGCTGCCTGAGCTGTGGAGGCTTATCTGGGGAATTCAGATTAGCCTATACACTCCCACACACACCAGCTGGGTGACCTTGGGCTAGTCACAGCTTTTCAGAGCTCTCTCAGCCCCACCCACCTCACAGAGTGTTTGTTGTGAGGGGGGAAGGGCAAGGAGATTGAGTCTCTTACAGGAGAGAAAGGGGGATATAAATCCAAACTCCTCCTCCTCCTCCTTCTCCTCCTCCTCCTCTTCTTCTTCTTCTTCTCTACAAAGAAAGTAATTCCAATTTTGGAACTGTGAGAACAGGACTTTACTTATACCCAACTTCCACTTTCACAGACTTTTCAAGAGGCCTTCTCAAAGAGCGTTCTAAAGCAGTGTTAACATTTCTATCTGAATTAAGTGAATCAATGTAAGCTTTCAAAACAAAAGAGGATTATATCACATCTGGCCATGCTGGGAATTGTCTTCCCTCTTGCCCCATCTCTTCTCACTGACAAATGCCAATAACTCAACTAAGTTGACTATTGACTCAGCTATTGCTGCTCGAACTGTTCATTCCACATGGGTCCCACCCCTAAAGCGAGACTGCCCTGTATTATTTCCCCCAAACTGGGTTTTTCGAGAATCGCACTATACACAAGTCTTTTTAAAAATCCTGGGTTGCTGCCGCTTGTGAGCAAATGGCCTGGCAAGGAGGTACTTTATTCGGCTGCTCTTTTAAAAAATTTTCCTGGCTTATGTCTGCATAACGGCGCAGGCACAAAGGGATGTATCATGAGGCAGCATGACTTTGGAGGTTCATTTGTGCATACCTGCATAGCTACGCATCCGTGGGAGGTAAATAAAAAAAGATGTGCCTCCATGCAAAGGCATGCCAGCAACCCGCATTGTTCCTGCAACCCACTATACATTTGCTGTGCGGGAAGGGCCTAAGTTGTGGAAAAAAGGATGGTGAAAGAAAGATGAGAGAGTGACTGATTGATTCTGAAGAGAGTGAGAGAGAGTCAGTCTATGGGAAAACTGAGAGTGAGAATGGGCTGAAAAACAGCCAGCAGTATGATTTTAACAGCTTAAACAGGTTTCTGACAAGAATCCTTCTAATGTTATATGAAGTCATAATGTCAAGACCCCCTTGACCAGACAGTAAAGACACCAAAACCAGGCCTGACACATAAACAGTCAAAAAATAATAATTAGACTACATATAGAAGACATTGAGAGACCAAAAAGAGAGAGTCCAATTATAATATGGACAAGGGAGAGGAGAGTTAAATGAATGAAAGAGACCAGTAACTTAGAAATTACAGTAGATATGTGAATGTAAAGGGAAAATGAAGTAGATAGTGAGAGAGGAGAGTTATGAGAGGAGGAAGTTACCTGGTCACCTCAGCCAGAAGTTATTGCTGATTTGCTAGACTTTTTCCCTTCACTGTAGAGATTAGATACATCACCTGTTGAAACCATTAAACTAAAGAAAATATATAAAGAAAATGTTAATGTGTTCAAATTCACTTGGAACCTTACACCTGACTCTTATGAGGGTTTCTTCCTCAGGACCACATAATGCACTGAAATTGGTTTAGAGCTGTACTTTAGGAGAAATTGAAAAGAGGTTTGGAATTAAATTCCTGATGGCAGTGATATATACGTCAGAAAGGAAGGAAGAAATTTTGTACATATATTCGTTTACAGAGGGAGAGGGAGAGTTCATTGCAGTGACCTTATCCTCTGTTTAGTCATTTTAGCTTTTTGGGACAGTTTAGGCTTGACTTTATCTAGAACCCACTCATTTGGAGGAGGGAACGTTTGGCAGTCCACAGTATCAATAACACTCTCTTCCAACACCCCATTTCAAAGGAATCAATTTTCTTCCCATCAGCTTTCTTCATTTTCCAGCTTTCATACCCATACATAGTAGTAAAGAATACTGCGGCATGAATTAACTTGACCTTGGTTGCTAGTGGCACATCCTTATACTTAAAAATCCTTTGTTGCTAGTGGCACATCCTTATACTTAAAAATCCTTTCTAGCTCCATGACTGCCCTCCTAGTCTCAGTCTCCTTCTGATTCCTTTTGGTTGAAGATGGAATAGAAAGTTTTCAACAATTTCAATTTCTTCATAGTTAGAAATCTGGGTTCAAGACCCCTTAAAAGAACTTTGAGCAAAATTGGTGAAAAACAGCAAAGATTTATTAGGATTCGTTTCTTGCAAGTAACAGGTGTCTCTGTGACAGAGAGGCACAGTGCCAGTTTCACACAGCATGATTATATTTACTTTTCTCTTGAGTGGGTGGTCCCTCCTCTTGGTTCCTATTGGATAGGAGCCCAAGAGTTTACAGCCTATTACATTTGTACAAATATACCATGTGGAATACCACTCGTGATTCCTACCACCCCTAGACTATTCCTAATATGGTTTTTCTTCCATGCAGTACTAGGTACTTCCCACTAAAAGTTCTGGTGCTTGGACCTTGATAGGTCACCCTGTGCCTGCTAACCTGCACTTTTCCAGCACAAGCTTCACTTAACTAGGAAAGTGATTTTTTTCTATATTTTTTATTTGTTTTGAAATTTAATTTATAAACCGCCCTCCCCTGGAGCTCTCAGGGCAGTGTACAACACAATAATAAACAGCAATACATTAATACAGTAGGACTTGCATGAACCATGGATAAACAACAATAAGCCAGTATAATGAGCATAATAACAACATCATTTGCAATAAACCCTAACATAGACCAACAGCAATTCAATAATATTAATACACAGTAATACTAAATATTCCTATCACAGGTCAACAATTCCCTTAACATAACCATTATAACACTTCATTACATTTTATAATAGCATAACACATAATACAATGCATAACATGATAGTATTACACCAGGTGCCACAACATCCTGACACCTACAACAGCATTAAGCCCTAAGCCCTAAATCCTAAACTATTACAACTAAGCCAAACCTCATAGACTTGCTCACCTGATAACAGCATCAAATTTAGATGGCTTAACATATCTTGCGATTTTTTAGTCATAGGTGCATAACTTTTCCATTCTCGATATGCTTATAGATAAATTGCTATGCAGTTTCTAGAGCTTCCTATTGAAGTATCACGCCCAAGCTTTATGACCTTTTAATTTTCCACAAATTTTAGCTCAGCGTGTTCAGTTTTTGCACTTTATACTAAAACAGCCTAAAACAGCATTTATATGTCTTGATTAGCAGTTCTATAATATCTGAAAAAGCAATATTTTTTCATTGATTACATTCATTGTCCATCTTAAAGCTGAGTAATTCTCCAGTAATCATTATTTTTGCTTCTTGATGTTCAGCTGTAGTTCTGCTTTGGCATTTTCTCCCTTAACTGTCAGCAGTAGTCATTTCAAGTCTTTGCTATGTTCTGCCAGTAATATGATATCATCAGCATATCTCCCATTGTTAATGTTTTCCCCCCAACCCACTGAAATGTTTGATTTTGACAGTACATCTCAATAAGTTAGCCAATTGTTCCCCTCATTTCTGTTAGAGATTTGTTGTGCTTCCATTCTTGATATCCATTGTGGTAAAGTATTCTGATTTCTTTGTTATTGGCTGTAGTTGTCATTGAGTTTGCCCGTAAATAATGGTGCCATCCCTCATCCATATTATAATCTTCCAGTATCAAT
This sequence comes from Sphaerodactylus townsendi, assembly GCF_021028975.2. Lineage (NCBI taxonomy): Eukaryota > Metazoa > Chordata > Lepidosauria > Squamata > Sphaerodactylidae > Sphaerodactylus > Sphaerodactylus townsendi. The sequence continues at coordinate 91,126,226 of NC_059433.1, read as the reverse complement.
AGCTTTTCCTCCTTTAGCCATATTCAAATTCTGATCCAAGTCAAGGCCGCCACATCATGGTATGCCTGTAAATCCAGTAATCCAAATCCACCTCTTTTTTAATGTCAATTAGGTTGATGTATTTCACCCTTCGTTTTTTTTCTTGTTCCATGTAAATTTTATGATGTCAGTCTTCCATTCTGCAAACATCTTATTATTCGTTATAAATGGGAGATTTTGGAAAAAGAATATCATTTTTGGTAATGCCATCATATTGAATAAAGATAGTCTCCCAAACTTAGTGAAGTTCATTTTTGCCCATGTGTCCATATTCTTTGTAATTTCCTTCCATTTAAAATCAAATCTAAAACTCTTGACATAAATAGTCCAAAATGCTATTTAGTATTTAGTCAGCTCTAAACTTTGTGCTGGTTTGGAAGATTTGTAGAGAACAGATTTTGGCTACTGGAACAGTAAAACCTTTGTAAAGTATTTAACTGATCAAAAGGAAGAGTAAATGTTTCTGCCATTTAATTCTGTTGCGAAGTAACAGGTTTGAATAATGGATTTAATTATATGAAATGAGCTCAGTTAATATTGCAGTGTTCTGTGAAAAGAGAATGGTGTAACTTTGAAAAGCACATTTTCTTAAAAGTTAACACAGCATTAGGGAATAAGAACACAAAATGCATGCTTTGTTTTAACCTTAAAAACCAATATTGTAAATATGTTCAATCAGAAATCTATCTCATTGATTTCAATGAGACTTGGAGCAGAACTAGATATTACAAGTTGAAAAAATTCACTACAGGGACTTGCAGCTATACTAGCGTAGCTATACTGCTTTTCAGTGGCAATTCATGAGTAAATGTACTCCAGGACCCAATTCAGATTGGGACTGTTGTATAGGACTGTTGTGCTGTTTTCAGCAGCTGAAACAGCCTGAAGGATGTGGGGGAAAACTTGTTTTCTTTGTGGGGAGCCAACATATGCAAACATTCAGTGAAGATCTGGCTCTCAATGAACTAAATGAGCCCCTGGGATGTTGCAACTGCTGAAAACAAAACAGGGGAGAAGGCAGGGATTCCTCTTTCTCACTCACAGCCACCCCAATCAAAATCAGATGGACTCTGGTCTGATCCAGCTGGCTCTTTCTTATGTTCTTATCTGATGAGATTGTGCAATACGAATATCATAAATATATTCAATCAGAAATATGTCTCATTTATTTCAATGAGATTTGGAGCCTAACATCCCCCAGCTAAAAGTGTAATGAAATATTTTTGCATGGAAAATAAATTTCATAGTTGGTAGCTGGTTTGCAATTAAGAAAAGGCAAAATATGTCAGTTAAATTTGTCACTTGCTGTGTATGGTTTATCAAAATGAGGCACAGCTGCACAGATAGGATAGACTTTGGGAAGAAAGGAAGGAGGTGAAGAAAGGCGGTCCATGTGAAATCATGCCTGACACAGAAATACAAAGCTGTGTGATTAAAATTTGCTTATACAACAGAGTGAAAAATTCTGAACGAAAAATGTTATGGATGGTGGGATTCAAATTAAAATGTTCCAGTCTAATGGAAATGTTAAATATGAATGAGACCAAAGAAACCCTTAGAGAGTCCAGTTCCTTTTGGTTGTTCAAGTCCCAAAAAGGGAAGGGTAACATTTTCACAAGTTCTGTCAACTAGGGATTTCCTGAGTACCAAGTAAGGACAATGTTTCCCAGGAACCATGGGACTTTATTTGCTGGGGTGCATCAAGGGTGGATTGCACACAGCAAATGTATAACATACTATAGTCATCATAAAGGAACCTGTTTTCCTTTTCCCCATTCACATGCATTCTGTTGAGGTAGCAATTGGAGCCATGGAAACAATCTGGTTGCTTTCACGCCTTCACATGAAGACACAAAATGGCAGGTGGGAGGAATCTCCCTGATGGTTGATGGTGTGAAACTTACAGTGAATGGGTGGAAGGGAGGGAAATAAAGTGTTTCCTACCTAGCTATTCACACGGTAGCATTTCCAACCCGGGATTTTGCAAAAGGATTGCTGGCTTAGTGATTTTTGAAAATCCCCAGTTGAGGGAAATAAAACAAGGCAAACTTATTTTGGGGTCAGGACCTGTGTGAGGTCCCCCCACCAAAAAAACCCCAGTTTGTATTGCACCCTACATCTGTTATATTTGCTCTGTGTGGAATCTACCTAGGCACGTAGCTCCAGACATGCAAAAGAGAACATCCAAAAGAGTGTGAGGATACAATGTACAATGGGGTACAATGAAGATAAAATGAGTGAGGAGAGAGAGATTGCAGTGCCCTGAACTCTTTGGAAGGGATAGAAGGAGAATGTGGTTGATAATGATGTCATCAAAAGCCCTTCTGGAGGATTTAGTGTTCTTCAAGGTCCGTCATTTAAGGTTCATGCCCCCAAATTAGACAACAAACAAGTCATTCTGTACTTTTAAGCAAAGTGTCATTTCCATTTTTTGTATAGGCAAGGCTAATTTCTATGGACATAATACTCAGTCATTGTAGAGCTTGTTTCAAATATTCAAAAGGGCTTTGCTTACATTATGTCAGTAATCCTTAGAACTGATGATGCCACCAAAGCGCTAAATTTGGAGCATGAATTTCTGCAGCTCATAATGCTTGGATGAGTTACAAGTCATGCATCGGATATCCAAGAAGTTCTCTGGCTCAGATGTCTTATGAGATTTTGCACACAACCTACAAAACAGCATTGAGGCTTACTAGGCAGCTTTATTGGCAAATGTGTAAATAAAGGTTCAGAAATAAAGAAACTCATATTGAACCACTAAGTAAATCAAGAGAAAAGAGGAGGAAAAATCTTTGCTGTCAATGGCATCCAAAGCTGTGCCAAATTGCAGCCACAATAAAAAGATGAAATTTTGCGGTGCAGGTAACATTTTATGCAGGCTTAAGAGACACATGTATGAATTCTCCAAGAGAATTGATAAATATTAAGCCAGTTCCAAATCTCAATGCGAAGAGCTTCCCAATGATGTCAATAATCTTGATATCTAACTAAAATGAGAATCGTTCTCTTCTTAACACCCCACAGCCTTTTTAGCATATGAAGTTATCCTCTGCTGAGTCTATCCAGTCTAGTATTGTCACTGTTTCTAACACTATGTGTCCATGATCTCAGGCACATGTCATTCAAATCCATGCAGTTACCAGGAATTGAAGCTAAGAGTTGCACCTAAAATCCTTTTTGTTGCATTCTTTATTGTAAATGCTAATTTTCACCATTACTTCTCCATTTTTATATTCAGTTAATACCCTTATTTATTCTTAGCGGTAAAAGCAGCTTGGGGGTTGAAAAAATAATTAGAATAGTGATATGAATGGAAGATATATATTTTTTTAAAAAACTGTCTTTATCCACACCAGTTTTCTAATTAAAACTGAAACCCCAAATAACCCTATTTGGTTAAAAAAAACCCATCCCAAAATGCTGTTTGGAAGGATCATAGAACATGCAGCATATGATTTTGTCTTAAGTTTCTTGAACTCTGCATATGTCTTACTGACTACATTACAAGTATTACTGAAAAAGGTATCAGCTGACATCCTGGGGGAAGGTAAGGATATAATTTACTCTGATTGCTCCCCACAGTGTGCAAGCAAAAAGTTTGCTTCTGTTTTTAGCAAGCAATGCCAGAAAACAGAACTGCTCTACACCAGTGATATGATTGGTGTAAGCACTTTGGAAAGAAAGATTTAACAGTGCAATCTTCTCCAGTGGCAAGATCTTTGGAATTGCTGATTGGGACACATCAGCAATCAGTTACCGTTCTCTCTCCTTGTTATTGCACTTCCTAATAATGACCATGAACTCTAAGCCAAATAGATGTGCTAGAATAATGGATAAACCAAAATATTACAGAACATAATTCCTTTCTAAGTTTTGTTAACATAATGTTAATGAAAACACCTGTATCATCTAGTTAGGCTTTTTTATTAGTTCATATTTCAGGTCACATCCCTAGCAAAAACCGATTATGTGAGTCACCCTTAAACCAATGTGAGCAGAACAATACATGGAATGTTTATTGGTGCTAGCTTGATATTTCTACATACAAATTCCAAGTACTATCATGAAATCATAAATATTCCTTTGCCTGTTGCTTTAGATTTTCTGGATGCTGTGTAATATCAGATTCTTCATCTTCTCTGTTGTTTCTACACAGCGGTCTTGTGGGCATCCAAGCAGCTATGTTTGAGACACAGAATGAAATTAGATGAGCTTGAGTTTACAAATATGTGTGTTTTCTAAAGGTAAATTTCAGAAATACATTGTCTCAATTTGCATCAGAGCCATGTGGAGAGGAGAAAAGAAAGTGAGTTCTTCCTCCACTATTTGGTTTTCAATATCAAGCTCCTTCCCGCTACCCTGGGAAACTGCTTTCAAGGCTCTTTCTGCATGGGCCAGTAAAAGTGGAGGAAAGGCAGGTTACATGAACCCCCCCCCCCCTTGTCCCAGCCCCTTTGTACGGCTGGCTGTCCCCTGGAGAGCCAGCTCATTGGCCGGGGCATGTGCCTTCACATGAAGGCGCAAGTTTTTTTCTTCCCTGCCAGCTTTTTCCCCCTGCGCTTTGCAGGCAAGCAGGACTGACCCCCTGGGCTATGATATGGCCTGGGTCCCCTGCATGGCTCTGCAGATGGGAGCCGGGAAGGGTTTTTTGAGCATTGCATTATGTGCGATTCTCTTGTTCAAATGTGTCTCACAGCTGTGGCCATTTGCAACATTAAAACAAAAGAATCGCATATAATGCGATTCTTGAAAAACCTGGGTTGGGGGGGAAACACAGAGTGGATCCGCATTAGGATTGGAATCTGTGTGAAGTTCCCCCCAACCCAGATTTTTTACCAGGGTTATCCTGGCTTAATTGGCCTGTGTGGAAAGGGCCTAACACAGTGGTGGCGAACCTATGGCACTCCAGATGTTAATGGACTACAATTCCCATCAACCGCTGCTAGCATGGCCAATTGGCCATGCTGGCAGGGGCTGATGGGAATTGTAGCCCATGAACATCTGGAGTGCCATAGGTTCACCACCACGGGCCTAACAGAAGCACGGGGGATGGTTCCAATAGGATAAATCATGCCAATGTGGAATGAGTAAATCTCTGCTTACCTCCACGTTTGACCTTCATTCAAATGGGGGGGGGGGGCATACAGGCTTGAAATTTACTTCTTTTTTAAAAAGTGTTGAGATGATCCAATTATCGATTTCATCTCATAAATGTTGATCCAGTCTCTCTTGTTTGTTTCTATAGCTACAGTGATGTTTCTGTACCACAGCGGAGCTAAAATCATAACAATCGCAACTACCTGGCCTTGCTTAAATTTGGTAAAGATTTAAAATGAAACTTAAACAAATGTGAAATCTCTCAAACATTTTTTAAATACAGACTTGACTACAGGATGACTTTGCAACTGAATGACAACATTGTACAGCTGACTCACCTATGATAAATGAAATCTATAAATATGTTTCAGTAAATAATTCATCTAACCTAAAGATTAGTTCTTCCCAGACATTCTCAAGGTTCACTATACCATGCTGGCTCTGGAGTTGTAGTGAGGGACGAGGCAATAAGGAAGAGTGAGAAGAGCAGGTGGTGGGAGCATGAAAAACTGATGGTAGAAAAGGAGGGATCCCCCCACAAGTAAAAATAAATTGTAAAAACTGAGCCATGACTAAGAATTTTGAGAATAGAAAGTGGTAAGGATAGAGGTCCTGGCGAAGTGGTGGGGGGGAGCAGCAACCTGAGGACAAAGGAAGAACTGTGAAACTGGGAACAGTGCTGGGGTGGATTCCTAAATAGGAGGCAAGGAGTCTATTTCCAGTAGATATCAATTCCAGCAATTCTTCTGCTCAGGAACTTAAAAATTAAAGAAACTGATTTAGCACATTTGTGGTGGGGCAAGTTGAGTGTGTAGTTATCAGAGCAAAGGAAGACAGAAGTATAAGATCTCTGCATGATAATATTGATGGGAGCAAGATTTGAGTCTGGTAGCGTCTTAGAGACCAACACGATATTTGAAGAATACGCTTTTGAGTATCAAAGCTATTGATGGGAATGACTGTTGCCAGTTTAAGGCACAGAAGACAGTTCTGGGTATCCCAGTAGCACTGAGAGAACCACATGTGAGTCAGATGGTACCCCTTTACAGACATTGTGAGGGGGTAGATAAATGTGCATGGGTGGTTGGGGGTCAGGTTCAAAATGGCTTTGATCCGTGTGAATTCACAGTAACATATGCATAGTCATTATGCATACATAAATTTGTACACAGGCCTCTCTAACTTGCTTTTTTCAGACAAGGAAAAAATGTAGGCTCTGTGCCCTGTTCAAGGGTCCTTTATTATTAATGCATTCCTGGGATGAGCCCTAGTACTGAAAACTGATACTGAGTCTGAGCCTTGGTACCAGTTAAGGCCTGATAGTAAACATACTACACAGGGAATGGGAGCAGGAGTCCAGATATATCTTAATATGCCAAGGTAATAAAGTTGGTGCATCGTAGGACATTGCCTTGGCAGCTTGTAACATCACCTGAGATGTCAGCGCCTAATCAAAAGTACCTATCAAAAACATTAACACGTTTTGTTCATCTTCTGAAATGGAGGAAGCAGCAGGCAGCAGAGCAGACAATAGTATAGAAACTGACAAGAGTATTAAGAGGACTGACAGGCCGAGTTGTCCTGTCACTTGACTTCAGAGCACGCAGGGCCCTGGCTGCAGCAAGGGGAGCAGGGAGTAGAATTGGATACACTGAAAGCTAGCAACATGAGCATAAACTGGGCGGACATGAGCCAGCTCTTGGATAATATTAATAGACAAAACTCTCAAGCAGGTCCTGGGCCTGGTGGTAATTGGTAGTCCAAACACCATGGGTGTCGAACTCATGGCAAAAATACAAATGCATGAAGTGAAAAAACTCTGCTGTCAGGGGCTGTCGTCTTGTTTTTATTCTTCTACTCTGGGATTTCTGGTGTAGGCTTTATGATATTGTCTTCTCTTTTGTAACCATTGCTTTGTCCAGAGAGGCAGAGAAGGGATAAATTCATCATCAGTCCACACAACCATGCTTGTCCTGGCCTTTGATTCCTTTTCAGAGCCAAATCAGATATGAGGCATGTGTAAAAGAGAAGTAGTGTCTCGGTTTGCACAAGATACCCTATTGTTTGTCCATCTTTCCCATGATAGCACAGGGGAGACACTTTCATATGTCAAAATCATGCAAGGGTAAAAGGTTAAACCACTTTGCAAACCAGAACTGGGATTGCGTGACTGCTATTTTAAAAAAAATGCTAGGAGGATCCACTCACAAATCTCCCAGTGTCGTTTCTAGTTGGTTCTAATTCTAGCAAGCTCAGGTGGCTAGACTGTACAGTTTCCTTCTATGGGGTTACAGTCAGATTGAAATGACATTACTTCCTACACATGCCTCTGGCTCTGTTCTCAAAGTATGTTGCCACTAGATCTCACATTTTCTGATAGGTCTCTTTAACTAGGCTTTCACCTTCCTGTTGTCAATGTGCTGGAATTTGTTTTGATCAACAATATATTTTATTTTTCTGGTTGTAATTGGGAGTTCTTCCAGTTATGAATTAGTTTTCAGGAAAAGCTTTAAATGCTCTTTACTGTCAGAAAATAATGTTGTAAGATCAAAGCCCATATTTGTGATAAGGGAGGAAACATGATAGAACTCTATCTTTCCAATTGTGCATGGATAGTACATAAAGCCACTGGAATAGAAGAGACAAATAGATACAGATAACATGGGATGAAATATAAAGGCAAGTTCCTGAACACCTGTGATCATTTTCAAATCTCATCTTACCTTTGGCATAGGCATGCTGTTTGTACACACATTATCACAATACTAACTTTGCACATTATTCTGCACTTAAATATCCAGTATTTAACCATAAACTTTCTGCAAAATTAGCAGTATAAAACCTTTCTTTTTTACAATTAAGTTCAGACTTGTGACAGTCTCCTGCCACTGGGGATGCCTATATGTGCAGAAAAACTTTGTGTAGATAAATGTATGTGTGGCTGTCCAGGAACTGAGCCATTGAACACAATCCTTCTCCTATGCTTTTAGAATTCACATATTTTGAGCAGGGCTGGTGAGTTTTATTTGCTCAGGATGATGCTTAGTACCAGCTGTTGTTTTCTCTTTTGTGTATAATTCTTCTGCTTGATTCATACAATGACCCGCTGAAACAATGGTAGACTTCAGTGTCTGCAATCTGGACTGGGGCATCTGCATTGGCATCTCAGTGGAGTCTGGCAAGGTTGTTAAGAGTTTGGAACTAAAGCTTAGACAATTGGACTGTTTGAGCCCAGCACTCTATTGTAAGCAGTAGGACCCCTCCTTCTACTAAGGTAAAGTAAAGGTAAAGTTTCCCCTTCAGTCGTGTTCGGCCCTGGGGTACCACTGCAAGCAGTTATTTCATAGACAAGCCATTTTTGTGGGGTAGTTTGCCATTGCTTTCCCCGCCTTCTACTAAGGGGTGCCACAAAGACTCGGGGGGCAAGGACTGGCATAAGGGCAAGACACAGATCCCTGCAAAACGGATGTATCTCAGAGAGTTTTAGGATACATCTTCTGTGTCAAGCTTGGGCAGAAAGAAGGTTGATAGCTGAACTTCCCCCTGGCTCTAAGGCCGTGATGGCGAACTTATGGCACGCGTGCCACAGGTGGCACGCGGAGGCCTCTCGCCAGGCACGCGAGTGCCCGACTCTCCCCCTCCCCCTTCCCCCCTCACGCTGGCACGGGTGTCTCAGAGGCGCCAGAAAGGGCCTCTGAGAAAGGGTGCTCCTCTCCTGCGCAGTGTCTTATGGACAGCTTACCACCCCAGTGCCTTCTGGGGTGCTCCCCCAGGCGGCTTGCCTCAGGAACTCCTCCCTCTTCTGCCGCTGCTGTTTCTGGGCGGCTGTTTCAAGCAGGCTTCTCTCTGCCTGCTTGCTCTCCGTCGCGGGTAGCTTCTCTCTGGAGGCAAGTTCTCTTCGTGGTTCTTTTAGTGACTCCTGAGGGGGCTGCCGTTTGGCCGCGCTGCATCCGGAGCTCTCCTTCTGTACTGCACTCCTTTCCCCGGCTGCCGCGGCTTTTTTTCATGCGGCTCTGTCGGTGCCTGGGCTTGCTCTTCCACCCGGGCTTCCACCCGGGCTCTTGGAGGGCTTTTTGCACGTCTTCTCCCCTTTGCAGGTGCCCCTGCTACATTCTGCAAGCGATGGGGTAAAGATCTGCCGCTCCGGGAAGAAGGAGGTAGCCATGGGGGCAGGGAGGAAAGCCTCGTGGGGGGAAGAAGCGGAAGCAGTGGGGGGTGTTACCAGAGGCAGAAGTCAAATTTAGTAGATATGAAAATAATTTGGCCACTAGTAAGAGTGTAGAGAAAACAGTCTTTTGAAAACTGACTTTTATTTGAGATTTTAATCCTTATGTGTGTTAATTGGACAAGTAGCCCCAGCCACTTTGCTTTCTGTTGAAAATAGTAGGAAGTTCACAAGTGCTACTTGCTGCATGCTTTGTTCTCTTCTCTCCCCCTGCCCTTTTACAAAACTGTTCAGTCTTTGAAAAAGCATTTTTGTAAAGCTAAGTATGTACATTTGGATACCTTAAGCAGCAGTGTGGGAGGAGACTGATCAGTGTGTTTGTCTGCTCTTCCAATGTCTTCTGTGTATACATTGATCTGTTGAGTACAACTTTGCACAAGTAACCCATGTAAGAAACCTATCCCCGGATGTTTCCACAAAGTTAGCCAGTTTGCAGCAGTTAAAAGTGCGTAATATAGATATTTGTTGAAGCACTCATGGGCAGAAAAAGCTGGGCTCATTACAAATGCTTTGTGTGCTTGCTAGACAAAACCAGCTTTATTGTAAGTAGAAGGTACAAGTAAGAGAAAATAAGACAATAACAGGAAATAGGCTTTGCAGAGAAAGTACTTTTGAAACTTTCTGCTAGATAGCAGTTGTTGGGGTTTAATTAAGATTGCTGGAGGTGGGTGATTTTCCAAGGTCTGCAGTGGAAACTGCAAGTCTAGTTCATATCTACCTTGTTGAGCAAGAAAGTGCCCTCAACTCCACTTGAGACAAACAGACTTCCACACCTGTTGGTGTGGCTTTTCCAAAACATAAAACACCACAAATGAAGCATGTGTGTGAGAAAGGAACCAGTTTAGTGTTGCATTTGCCCTGTGTTTATGGTTGCCAGCCCCAGGTTGGAAAATACCTGGAGATTTGGAGAATGGAGCCTCAGGGGCAGGGTTTGGAGCAGGTGGGGACTTAAGTGGAGTATGCTGGCAAAGAGGCCACTTTCCAAAGCAGCCATTTTCTCCAAGTGAACTGATCTCTGTCACCTGGAGATCAGTTGTAATCCCAGGAGATCTCTAGCCACTTCCTGGAGGTTGGTAACTGCACATATTGTGCAACAGTAGCTGTTCTTAATTGCATCCCTTCCCTGGAAAAATCTAGGGACACTTTTCTTTGGCTAGGTTGCCCTTTGCAGAAATTCTCTTACTCTGCTGTGATGGCAAAGGGGATTTGATCATCTTTCAGAGGGGCCACAAAATCACTAAAACAGGTCACATGTGCATAATTATTTCCATTCCCCATGTCTGCAGTTTGATAATAACATCTGCATTTATATGCAACAATTAGCTGTCTGGGCATTGACAACATTCACAAACATGCCTGGAACCTGTTCGGAATGGCGGGGCTGATTTCTGAAAAATTTCCTTGAAGTTTCCATAAAGGTAGAAATTAGGGAGCGGATCATAAAAGTTGTTGGTATAAAGTTGTTTATATCATTGAAAGCTCTGTCATTGTGTTTATCTTTTAAGACAAAAGATGGTAATGTATGAGTTGTTTTGTCTAAACAAAAACTTCAGTATTCAGGGTAAATTGCCGCATTGGCACTTTGCGATACATAAATGGGTTTTGAGTTGCAGTTTGGGCACTCGGTCTCAAAAAGGTTCGCCAACACTGCTCTAAGGTGTGCCTGGCCAGACAATGGGGCTAGTTAATCTCTGTTATGACACCCTAAGGCGATTCAATCCATATTCCTACCAGAGTATTCAAGAGAATAGTTCGGGCATTCTCTTGAGTCCTGACAACTTACCGAGCAGCAGTGGCATAGTGGCTAAGAGCAGTGGCTAAGAGCAGGTGCACTCTGATCTGGAGGAAGCGGGTTTGATTCCCAGCTCTGCCGCTTGAGTTGTGGAGGTTTATCTGGGGAATTCAGATTAGCCTGTGCACTCCCACACATGCCAGCTGGGTGACCTTGGGCTAGTCACAGCTTTTCGGAGCTCTCTCAGCCCCACCCATCTCACAGGATGTTTGTTGTGAGGGGGGAAGGGCAAGGAGATTGTAAGCCCCTTTGAGTCTTCTACAGGAGAGAAAGGGGGGATATAAATCCAAACTACTCCTCCTCCTCCTCCTCCTCCTCCTCGTCTTCTTGTTGTTGTTGTTGTTGTTGTTGTTGGAACCCCAGAAAATCAATCAATTCTTTGTCTCTGGCTTTCCTTCCAACTTACCTCATATGACCTCAGGGTATGAGATAAGTTGGAAGGTGATGTGAGGTAAGTTGGAAGGAAAGCCAGAGACAAAGAATTGATTGCTTTTCTGGGGTTCCAGCAATAAGATAGGAAAGGCTCGATGAGTCGTCAGAACCCAAGAGAATTCCCGAGGTATAAATATTATGGGATATAAATTATGGGGTACAAATGTTAATCCTTCAGTCATTCATAGTGTGTGTGTTCTAGATCCATGTGTGCACCCCAACCTGTGAGTGGGCTCTTTCCTTTGCTCCTGAAAATGATGATAATATTTCTCTTCAGCACTCCTTTCTCTGGATGTCTCTTCAAAACTGGTAACTATCACCCATCCCTGAAACCCTAACCAGCTTCCTCCCACTTCTCTTAATCAGCTCTTGTGTGTGTAGCATGTGTATGTTCATTGCTTAAAACATATTTCATTTTAAACTATTTTTATTCTTTGATAAAACCAATTTTAATTGCACAGCTGCCTGCTCGTTTGAGAGTTTTCACCCCGGACTATCCTGGTATTCATAGATTATTGATACCTGTTACCCCTTCTTGCTCTCTTTCTCCAGGTAATTCCCTCAACTAAAGTGGAAACTGCCTACTTAGGGTAACGCTACTTTCATCCAACATTGAACCGCAGCCACTATTTTCCTTCAGTGGGACTATTTTGGAGTATTTGTGGTATACATGCACAAGGACTTCAAAAATTGACATGTATGCTGTTCCATTTATTTTTGGCTGATGATGCTTGGAAACTCATTTTACAAATTTGCAGTTTTATGGCAATCTGCTTAGAGACCTGGACGGAGAAAAGAAAGTATTTCAAACTCATTTATTTGGAAAGAAGTGCGAGAGGCAGATTATTCCCTGAAGCACTCCCAAGTATCACAGTAAAACATCTTGACAAGTTGGAAAATGCAACCTTCACTGTGCTAGAATAAACCAAAGCTTATCAGGTGCTACAAAGTAAGGATATTATAAAATGAAAGATTTGTAGACCTTTGGGCTCAAACAACACATTAGACTGGTAGTTCCACCTCACTATGGAGTTACAAGCTGCTTGTGGGAGGAGTTTGGAGCAATAGTTTTGAGAAAGAGTTAAACATGACCCTCAGCAATGTTCTAAGTACATTCAGAGATTCCATCACTGATTTAAAATAAAAATGGGAAAACCAGTCAAGGACTCCCCTCACCTGAGTAATATGTAATTTGGTCTGAAAAAGTTTCCTGATCTTTTTGTCACTGACAGACAAAAAAAAACATGATTAGCATTCTTCATGATGTGAACTCTCCAATAGAGAAGCTTTCATAAAAGTCAAGGACTGCATTTGTATTACTTTACTTCATTTATACCCTGTCTTTCTTTTCAGTGGAGACCCAAAGGAGTTTACATCATCCTCCCCCTTTCACTTTATCTTCTCAAGAACCCTGTGAGATAGGTTAGGCTGAGAGTCTGTGATTGGCCAAGGTCACCCAGCATGATTCTATGGCAAAGTGAAGATTTGAACTTGGGTGTCCCAGATTCTAGTCCAATATTCTAACAACTACCCCATACTGAGCTCACGCAGCACGAAGTAGTTTTCACATACACAAAGTAAGTCAGGCAGATGTCTGCTTCACCAGAAGAAGAAAAACAAGCAAAAGCTGTAATTATGTTATTAACATACTGCTATCAACATATTATTAGGTTTGCAGTAAATATAATGACTGAATATTAAGCATCAATCATGACAATATTGCCCATTCTGCTCTTCCTACCCAGCCACAGCTCCAAAGTTATTTTTTTCTCCTGGAAATAGGTCCCATTGAGCCATATAGTACTTGCTTCTGAGTAGACCTGATTCAAGTTGGGAGCAGCAGTGGTGTAGTGGCTAAGAACAGTGACTAAGAGCAGGTGCACTCTGATCTGGAGGAACCGGGTTTGATTCCCAGCTCTGCCGCTTGAGTTGTGGAGGTTTATCTGGGGAATTCAGATTAGCCTGTACACTCCCACACACACCAGCTGGGTGACCTTGGGCTAGTCACAGCTTTTCGGAGCTCTCTCAGCCCCACCCACCTCACAGGGTGTTTGTTGTGAGGGGGGAAGGGCAAGGAGATTGTAAGCCCCTTTGAGTCTTCTACAGGAGAGAAAGGGGGGATATAAATCCAAACTCCTCCTCCTCCTCTTCCTCCTCCTCTTCCTCTTCTTCTTCTTCTTCTTCTTCTTCTTCTTCTACTTCTTCTTCTTCTTCTGTGTGTACCAAATGAATATGGGTCCATGTCCTGTAACAAATACTAACTCTGCAATATATCAACCTCAGAGTCCATAGGGAAACCTTTGCCTCCCAATCTTAATGAGGTTTTTCTCAGAAAGAATTATGTTCAATTAAATATGTTTTGGATTGTTTCCTTAATAAACTAAGGTTCAATTTCATGAAATTATTCAAACAGCTGTACAATGGAAACATTTACTTTGTTTTACAACAGTTGAAAAAAATACTGGGATTACTAAACCCTGATTCTTCTGTTATTTTTAAATGACAATGTAAATGTCAGTCCAGCTCCTGCATGATTACTATTCCATTGGAATTTAGCTTCAGGTGGGAAAAGATGGCATTTACTCTGCCACGGCAAAGCAGAATAAAATCACCACATTGTTAATTTACCACAACAAAAAGTGAATACATTAGACCCACATGAATGTCATATTTTTCCAAGTTTTATCATACAAGATCAAAATACAACAAGCTTAAACAACAAAAAATAATAACACAGAAATGAACAATTACTTCCTGAAACATAATTCACCAAGGAGATGAATCTGTCACAGTCCAAAAGGCTCAGTGTTACAAAAGACAGGCCAAATAAAACTCAAAGGACTCCCTGAGGCTGAATCCACCGACCCTCTGCTTTGGTATGCTACCACCGGCCTATTAGGGTTTCTCCAGAACCAAAAGGGCAGACTTTTAGCTGTACGGGGATTACAAACAAGAAAAACAGAACTCTGCAGAATTAGGTAACACTCTGTAGAGTGAGTTTCCAGAATTTTGTAGGGTATAGCCAAGGGATCAGCCTGAATTTAGACTGAAGCGAACTGAAGGCAAAGGAACACTTCCAAATATGATTAAAGGAAATGTATTTAAAATTGTACTCGAATATATAATCAAGTAAAGGAGCACCTATTCCCAGAAAATGGATCAACTAAACATAAGCAAATAATTTGTTCAAAGCAAAAGGCAAAGTCACTGCAAGATATAACCATTCTAGAGCCTGTTGTATTTGTTTGCACAATGGGCTTTACTGCTAGTCTGTTATAAGATTCCTCCGAGAGCACACCTAAGTAGAGCTACTTTGTCAGAACGGGCCCAATTGACCAGTTGAGTCAAGGTTTGGTGATCAAATTAATTACATATCTAATTAATAACCAGGTGGCTTCTTCGGACGAATCAAGATGAATGGCAGAATTTATGCTGCAGTCACAAAACCACCCCTTTTGACAAAGTGACACTATAGTAATTCTAATTAGCGTATCAATCTGGAACCGCCACTAAATGCTTGACTTGGGGTCACAATGAATATAGTTGCAGTGTTCAATAAGCAACACAAACAATATTTGAATGGTTTTGCAACATGGGATTCTGGTATATGTATGTAGTCTACAATATGAAATCAAACTCTCCCCAAAGTGTTTTGATACATAAAGATCCAAGAATATTAAATACCTTCATTCCCATATGGCAGGAAAGATCTCCAAATGAAAGCAGACATCCATGCATGAATGTCCTTGCTGTTTCAGGGGAAGTACCTGCAGCCCTGAACACTCATGTCCTTCCAGATTCTCATCTGCATTTGATACAAAATATCCTCTTTCAGTTGCTTTTGAGTTGGTTATCATTACTTAACTGGGGTATTCATACCCGGCCTTTTTACTATAAACCAAAAGCAAGGAAGCTAACTGGATAAAATGTAACCTCAAAAACTACACACACACAACAAATCTAAAACAATAATCTAAAAAGCAAAGACAATGAACATCAGCATAAGAACAGCAATAAAAATTAGCAATGTAAAAATGTAAAGCTTAATTTAAAGCTTAAAATTTAATTAAAGCTTTAATTTAAAGCTTAATATTTAAAACATAAAAATATAAGCTTGTAGTTCAACTTTAAAGACACCTAGGCCATTTCCACACAGCCACGCTGAGGGGTCCATCGGCATATACAACGCCGACGCGCCGCCCTGGGACGGTTCGCACGAACAGTCCCAGTAGGGGCAGGGAATATGGCGCAGTGCTGCACCATCGCCCGAATGATGTACCTTCCCTGCGACCTTCCGGCGCATCACCCAGGCCAGGGGACACACACCCCTGCCCTGCGTGACCGCTCTGGACTCGCAAGGCAGGGGGACCATGTCCCCAGGCCTGGGTGACATGCCGGAAGGTTGCAGGGAAGGTACGTTGTTTGGGAAAGGTGGGGATGGCGCCTTCCAGCCGCTGTTTCCAGAAACACTTCACGCCACTGGACGGGGAGCAAGGGCAGTGCTGCTGCGATGCAGCTGCGCCCCCAATGCGAACAGCTCCCTAGGACAGCATTTTTGCCGTCCTTAGGATGCTGTTATTGGCCCATGTGGAAAGGGCCCTAGTCAGGATGAAGAATCCCATTTACATGCCTCCCTGTATCTCTCCATCCTGTTATATTGTCTTTGGGCTCACCTGTTGTCATGGACAGTTGAGATTTCATCTGGTAGAAGTCATTGAAACTCAGGCCCCTTCTGCACATGCAGAATAATGCACTTTCAATCCACTTTCAATTCACTTTGTAACTGGATTTGGCTGTGCAGAATAGCAAAATCCACTTGCAAACAATTGTGAAAGTGAATTGAAAGTGCATTATTCCGCATGTGTGGAAGGAGCCTCAGTTCAGCAAAACTGTTTTCCAGTATAAACTACATGGTCTGCTTTTGTACTGCTCATTTCTCTGGACCATACTATTTATTTATTTACTGCACAGAGTTCTGATACTACTGACAATACTTATTTATTTATTTATGTACTGCAAAGAGCTCTGATATTCAATGGAAGGATTTTCACATGTTGCCAAGGGAGAAGGCTCAGGGATTCAGATTCATAGGGCAAGGAAACAGTTCAAAATAAAGGAAGTGAGTTTTTGGATTTATGAAGACATTAGAGATATTTCGTCATTGTGTGAGAATTAAAATAGGTAGCCCAAGAACAATCCAAAATTACCCATTTGCAATTAGGTAAGGATTCACACATGCCCTTTATCCATATTTGACAGGTAAAATTATCAGGTTACTTACAATCACTGGCACGCAATGTGCAATCACAAATCAATCTTGCAAATGTTTTTTTCTTCTGTTGTTTTTTTCCTAAGGAAGAAATGCAGACAGTAATATGATCTGCTTCATTGCCTGCTTGATTGGGAGGTTTTCTGGGTCACAGATGCTCCCCAAGGCTTCTACCATGTTCTGCTATTAAGCCATCTGGGATAGACTGAAGAAGATTTCAAAAAAGGTTTTTGCTCTTTTTGCAAGAAATTTTCCCCCTAAAGTAGGTCAATTCCTTAAACAGCTTTGAGTGCAAATAAGCAGACCATTGTATTAGGGAATTAAGGTGCTGCAAATAAAGGAAAATATATGACTGGTCATTCTGTCAGCTTTGCAACTTCTCCAATGCATGTGACCATGGTCTGGTTCTCCCAAACGTTCACAAAATATTTACAATAGTTTTTGAATGAGGTAGACTATCTCTCCCCACCCCAGTGATTTACCTTTCTGCAGGGCAGACATTTTGTAGCTTATATCAATTCATATACATGTATGTGCCATCAAGTTGCAACTGACTTATGACAATCCCTCCAAGGACTTTCAAGGCAAGGTAGAAACAGGTGTTTTGATATTGCGCTACTCTGCAGATTTTTCTTTGGTGGCCTCTTATCTGTGCCAAGTTTCTGAGATCTAATGAGATCAGGCTATACCATACCAGTTTTCCTCCATAAATGAACATATACACAGCAGTAATAGGAAAATTCATGTTAGGAGAATGTATTAACCCAAGCCTATCCATATATGTGTAGAAGCCTTACTCAATTCAACAAGGTCTTTTGAACACAGGAACACACAAAGCTATCTTCTACTGAATCACAGAACTAGTCCATTAAGATATACTCAATAAGGCTACCATCTGTTATGAATTTTCTACTCAACGGTTCCTGTGATCTCATATGTGAGAATGTTGCAAGTTTTTTGAGGAACTATTTGGTCAGGCGCAATCATTGCCTACATAGTAGTAACGGCTAAATTATTTTATGTGTGCATGAATGTTGTGAATGTTCAATGTTGTTTTAATGTATTTTAATGTCTCAGTTAGTAGATAAATGCCCCTTTTTACTAACTCTGTAATTTATAATGCCAATAAAGGCTTTGGAATTGGATATACTCAATAAGGTTGAAGCCAATTATGATAATTCAGTTTTTGCAAGCAGCTTTGAGAAAAGAGAATCTACTGTACAACAGGTGAGCCACAATTTTACACAAACATATTTGGGTCAATAGGAAACCTATGATGATGTTTGAGGAAGCTTGCATTGGTGAAGGAATGCTGTTTGAAGAATAGGCTGGTGAAAAACCTGCTTCTTTCCTTGGAAGGACTGTTTTTTTAAGTTGCTACTTCCAAACTCTAGCCTTTCCCCAGTCTGTTCTTCAAACACAGTTTCTCCACAATTCAAGTATGTATATAAAGTTTAGCCTTTACTCACAAATAGACTACCCTATCCCAATCAGGGACCAATTCACATGTTACATTTTTAAGGTTTACTTCAGGTATTTTAACAGCACACTTACAAACAGAAACACCCATTTGCAAAAAAAAATCATCCTAGGGTCAAACACACTAATCTGAGAGCTGCTGTTGGCACTGGCAGATGACAGAGTCAGTGATATATCTGAGTTTTGTTTTTGAGTAATATGTGAAAGGTCTCTGAGACCAATTTTCATAACAAGTTCAAACTGCAACAAGTAGAAAGACAATAGCTCCTTACCTCTGTAAGAAGGGCAGTCCCATCCAAAACTGGAGGTGAAGGGATGCGGCATCGCCGCAGTACCACTCCACAACTTTCCAACAGGATTTTCTAATGGTGCAGGGAACTCAAGAAACCCCCCAAACATCCCTGCTGCTGGAATGACCCACAGGATTTAAAGGACATACGCCACCAAAAGAGTGGTGAATTTTTGAGGGTTGGTGTGCTGCATGACTGGCCTTAAACTTCAGGAGGGAACTGACTAACATCAGCTCCACCGCCAGAAACACCCTAGCCTTCTTCCCTCATGCTGGCATCTGAGCAGGACGCCAGAGCAACCCTGCTGTGGCCCAAACTATCAGGTTTTACAGCAGTGGGGCTCTATGATGTCTGCCCCCTCTGCTGGGGTAAGTGCCCTGGGGAAGGCAAATGCACCAGCACAAGACTTTACTACTCCCTTGAGCCCTTTCAGCCCCCCTCCCTTTGGATGGGACTGTAAACTTCATTTCTTCTGAAGCAATTGAAAAGCTGCATCACTTTGAAGGCTTGGGATCCACTGAAAATCTTGGGCTGTTTCCACATGGGTGGAATACAGCATCCCAGGGATGCTAAAAACAGATGCGGCGGCGGCGGCCTCGCAACCCCCGAGCGGCGCGAAGCCGCTGTTTCCGAACCTCGCTCCCTGAGCGAGGTATTTAGGAAACAGCGGCTTCCAACCACTGCCGTGCGAACCGCAGCAGCTGGAAGGCGCCATTCCCCTTTTCCAAATGCTTACCTTGTCTCCTGGCTTCCGGCTTGTCGCAGAGGCCAGGGGACACGCCCCCCTGGCCTGCGACTCCAGAGCCGTCACTCCAGGCTGTGAGGGTGTGTCCCCTGGCTTCTGCGAAGAGCTGGAAGCCAGAAGACAAGGTAGGCGTTTGGCGACGGCGCAGCCTGTGCGAAGGCTGCGCTGCCGCCTGTTGCCCTCCTGGGACCGTCCATATGAACGGTCCCAGGGGTGTGTGTCGGCATTGTTTATGCCGACGCACCCTCGCACCGTTGCGGTGCGGAAAGGGCCTTTCTTCGGGAAAAGTTTGAACTAAATCTGTCATAAATGAAGTCTGCCATAGATGAACTAAATCTGTCATAGATGAAGGAACCATGTGAATATATGTACTATAGGGTTATACCATAGTTTCCAAACGTGATTTATTTGAAATTTTGATTATTTTGATAAACCTAGCTGTATTAATATAAATTATGAAATTGGAACTAAGATAACTATATTTAAGTTGGCACGTTTCTGTTATAAAACTAGTCGAAGTGAATATTAAGTTTTTTATTATTTAAAAAAATATAGCATAGAGATATGCTATGGATGGGGAAGTCAACTGGGGAATATAAAGTTTAATAATGTAACAATGTACTCTTGATTTGAGGAATAATGAATAAGTATGTTATGTATGACTATCATGTTGAAACATGTATATATATTTTTAATTTTGTGAAAAATAAATTTGTTTTAAAACATTTTTTAAAACTGCTTTACTTTAGATGTTTTGCCTAAAAGAGAATGCACTTACGTATCTGTTTGTCAGTGGCAGAACAATGCATACTGTCTTGGGAAATGGTAACCAACTCAGTTTTGCTGGGTGTTTGCTTGTGAAGAAACTAGTGTCAATCAGTGTTTCTACCGGAATACCACTTACAAAATAACCATTTTTATACATGACAGTAAACAACCAGTATACATATAGGTACAACATTGAGTATGAAGTGGCATTGTTATGTGGGACAGTAATGATGAAATAGGGTATGTTGTAATATTAGATATTTAAAATTGGTGTCATTATATTACTCTAATAAATATGTAGATAATTAGCCAGTGGCCACAATAGCACAATTTTTAGGGAAGCATTAAAGGATGCAGCAACTTCTGAAAAAAATCTTTTGGCCCTGCCAGCCTCTGACTTCTTTGGTTTTAGTACAAATGAGAAGATAGTTGCTTCCTTTTCCTGTAAACATGTTAATGCTATGCAGAAATTCAACAGGTTGATCTTTTTTTGGCACAAAACAGAATCAATGAGGGGAAAGCTTCCTGTGCCATTTTTAATGTGCTAATTAAAGGGACAATAGCCCTGACAGAAAAAGAAGAGGGAATCTTATGTGTATTGGTAATTCTTACATTTCCTGTTTTGCAGACTTCCAGTTGAGCCTGGCTCAGCTTCTCAACCTTTCTTCTAAAATAGGATCACTTTAAAATGTTAGATTTGCTCTCTTGCTAAGCACATGGATATTGACAACATATTAACATTTACTGCTTTCCCTTTTAGCTATCTCAAAGGATTTTGCACAGCAAATTGACCTTTTATGTTTGATGGTAATGACACTGTATGAATCACAGGAGCTCATCAAAAGCCTTAAAACAAAAGATGGAGGATTCTGAATAGTTTTGAAAAAAATGTACAAGAGGGGAAAAGCTCAGTAGACATTTTCATTCAGAATCTCTAGACACATTTTTCTCCCCTTGGTATGTCAGCAAGGTTGCTGTTGCTTGCAATAATATATTGACATTTATTTCCCTGTGATATTTTGTCGTTGCAAATACTTAAAGATTTAGTGCCTAGAAATCTCCATAATTAGTTTTATTGAAAAAGAAGATAAACCTTAAGTGTTTCCCTCTCTTCAAGCACTTCAGAGTTATTCACACAGAATAGGAGAGGGCTTGATTCTTTCGGGAGTTGAATCTTCATTCAGATTTCACCTTTTTTTCACTTTTTTGCCTGCCTTGGTCCTTGTCATGTGTGGTTTCAGGATTGTCATTCCCATAGTCAGTTAAGCATCCCAAATCAGATTCTATATCACAATTCTCTCTATGAGTCAGGACTATCCAGGGGGTGGGGTGTGTGGTGTGGCGGGGGCATGGCCAGGGCATTCTGGGGCATGGGCATGGCAGGGGCGCAGGCACACACATGCACCGGGCGCAGTTCCCCCTCGCTACGGCTCTGGGACTATTCTATATTTTTCCCAACCACACTCTATGTCAATGATGATTATGGGAACACTCACTATGTGCTGGCCATAACACACATACAAACATGCCCTAGGTAAATAGATGGTCTGTGAGAGAGAAACTTACTATTAGGATGCCAGTCTCTTATGGTTACTGTAATGATAGATCGTCTGTCAACGAAAAAGTCAAAAGAGAAAGTCATATTGTACCATGACACCTTAAGTGGATTGAAGTTGTATATTGTAGCAATCATTGTCATGATCATGCCCAATAAAACAGACATGGTCTTGTAGGAAGTAGATGCCAATAAAGGCCTTGGATTGCATTGGACACGGAGGAAGGGGTAGTTATCATACCTGACCCCAATGCAAAGGAGCCACGGAGAACTCAAGGCCCAATGGACCAATAGCCCAAGAAGAAATAGGAGGTGACACTATCAGAAACACTGGCAGCATCCCAGTCCACCTGGAGCTCACTTCCCCAGTTGCCCTAGAGTTCTAAATTCAACTTATTAAGGAGCCTGATGGCTGAGTGGCTGTATATAAATCTCTAAAATAACAATAAATATAGGTACTCGCATGTAAGTACACCATAAATATTAGCAAATTTTCAGCCTTGGAGCTGGGCAAGTTTTTGCAGACTGATGGTTTCTAATTGTGTTCTGCTTGTGTAAACTATCCTATGTGAATCTGTGCCCTCATTTTGTGTTCTAAACCGCTCATCCCCTGCACATCTCTCCGAGACCTGCCAACCAAAAATAAAATCTGAGAATTTTCTTGCTTGAACTTAATGCATAGGTGCTTGTGGGTCTGATTCTAATCAGAATCATGGCACATGGGGAGAGAGGATGTTATTTCCCACATCATTTTCCTATTCTGAAATGGGACTTGAAACAATTGCAGTTTTGAGAAAACTTAAATATAGCCCATCAGGTAGAACTATATTTTTAAAAAGCCTTCTCCACATGGCAACGCTGGTCTGTGTTTCACTACTGCCTCAGCAGCTAAAGCAGAATTGCATGTTCCCATTGAAGGCATCGCAAAACCTCATAGGTTGGACTATTTGATAACTTTGCTACTTATATGTGGACAAAGGCCTATTTTTCAACAGATGGCCCTTGCATGAAAAAAAAAGTATGAAAAAGGGAGAAAGAAACCCAAACTGACAATCAGGCCAGGAACTGACAAGGTTAGGAGCCAAGAAGAAAATAAAATAAATTGTATAATCAACATTTATTGCACAGAGCTTTCAATCTTTAGGTTGAAAACACTCCATAGTCATTAACAACTGAATGGAAAAAAAATAGATCACATAAATAGATCACACACAGCACGAAACCCCTAGGACCTAGTGCATTTTGATCAGAACTAGTCTTCCTCAGAGGTCAAACTATTTAAGTTCTTTGTGGCCCCCCTCACATACAGAATAATGCACTTTCAAGCCACATTCAATGTACTTTGCAGCTGTGAGGAATAGCAAAATCCATTTGCAAACAATTGTGAACGTGAATTGAAAGTGCACTATTCTGCATGTGCGGATTCTTTTTCACTCTGTTTTTAATGTCTATAGTCTTTAACCTAAAGACTGAATGGCCTGTGCAATAAATGTTGATTATACAACTTATTTTACTTTATTCTTGGTTCCTAAACTTGTTAGTTCCTACTCTGCATGAAAAATCAAGAAACCACAAAGGAAACACTTTAGCATGCCCAAAAAAAACCCCCTGATGCACACAGAGGATGTAGATAGCAAGGAGACATACTGGGTTTTCTATTCTATTTGTGACAGATTTCTTTCTGGTGTCTGGCCCAGCTGTGTCAATTGATGTGCATGTCACTTCCCTGTGTACAGCAACAAAAGGCTACTCTCCCTGTCTGTACAACATTGGCAGTGCTATAAATAGTGTGTAGTAGAGCATTCAGAACTGTTTTCAGCAGCCTCAAACAGTAAATTCTTGAAAAGTATCTTAAATTTTATGTTACTTGGGAACTGATGACAGTTGCTGCTGCTCTGTTGTAAACCACACACACAGAATATCCATTTGAATGACAGCTGTTCTTGTAATTGCTTGTAGCTGCGAAAGACATGTGCAATTTTCCAACCCCCTCCTCCTTTTTTCATTTTTACAACTTTAAACACAACACTAAAGAATGCCGGTGTCTTACAAAAACAATATTATTTCCTTCACCTGAATAATAGTTGTTTTATTCAAAGTAAATGATTGCATCCTAAGAAGTGGCAAAAGCAGTTTGGTATATATAGTTAAATTACATTCAGCTTTCAGGCAGATAAAATAGTCAGAAGCTCTAAAAATAACACATAGAATTCAATAGATAGAGTGATCTGTCTTGGCTGGGGGATACAAAGACATTTAAGAA
This sequence comes from Sphaerodactylus townsendi, assembly GCF_021028975.2. Lineage (NCBI taxonomy): Eukaryota > Metazoa > Chordata > Lepidosauria > Squamata > Sphaerodactylidae > Sphaerodactylus > Sphaerodactylus townsendi. Next base: position 91,102,269 of record NC_059433.1, on the reverse strand, counting down.
AGGTACTATTTTCTTTTTCACCAGAACACTGATGAAATCAATTCTGTCCTTAGCTAAAAATAAAACCCCTTCAGGTGTTCTTCACCCCTTCCTTTAAAGATGTCAGGATTATTTTCATCATCAAAGTACTTAATGCATTGTTATTGTTTTTAAATACACTGATGAGTAAAAGAATCCAAGTACAAGAGTCGCTATACATAATTAGAATAGTTCATTCATAAAGATTTCATTTTTATAGGGATTATGTTCCAATGGTTAATTCCTAAAACAACTTTTGGGCCAGGTTCCATGAGTCATTCTGCTAACACAGAAAGGAAGACTTATAGCTCCATGATAGAACAACTCTGTGGAAGTTTGAGAGCCTGCCTTTCCAACCTGGAGATGTTCTTGGGAAAACATAATATTGGGCTTTAAGATAAGCTGTATAACTGTTCCATAATTGCCACAACATGAGATGATTTTGGATGGGGTGGAAACAAATGGTCACTGGCCTCAGACAAACCACAGAGGGGACCTCATGGGAACCTCATGGGTTCACTTCTTCCTCTGATGCAATCTCAAGCACTATGTGTTAAAAAGCTTTCTTTATCATTCCAATGGGGGAATTCAAGTCTCTTTTTCAAGAATGGAAGGTCCTCACTCAAAAAAGAAAGCCTGTACAGAATGGGCTTGCAGGAAAGGTAAGAAGGAATGCCAAGTTAGTTGACATGAAGCTGCTGTATACAGTTAGTTGACATGAAGCTGTGGTATAACATGTCCCATCCAAACCCTCTCCCCATCCCTTACGTGCCACCCCTCCCTCCCCTTCCCTTGCATGCCATCCCTCCTTCCCCTCCCCCTCCCTCTGCTAGGATGGGTGTGCCATGTCCAGATGCCGGGGCCCCTCCCTTGCATCCCACCCCTCCCTCACCCCCCTTCCCTTGCATGACACTCTCCCCCTCCCTTCCTTCCCCCCCTCTGCTAGGGTGGGTGGACCATGTCCAGAAGCCGGGGCTTCTCCCCCTCCCTTGCATGCCACCCCTCACTCCCTCCCCCTCTCCCTTCCAAACCATGCTGGCTCTCAAATGGCAAAAGAGCAGTTAGAGCAGTTAGTTGACATGAAGCTGCTGTATAATAAAGAGCCCCAGGCATAAAAAGGGAGATGTCAGAAGAAAGATGAGGAAGGCAAGCTGGCTGAGCAAGGCTGAAAGAGTGTCAAGAAAAGAGGAAGGGGAATCTAAACGAGGAGCTGGAGCAAGACAGATTCGACAGAATTGCCTCAAAGCAGAGAAACAGCTCAACCTCCTCAAGTTTTGAAAGGACAAAAATGGGTGGATGAAAGAAACTGCCTGTGTGAGCTTTGCTGCATCCAGTAAAGGGGGATGACTTCTGTTTTTGTCTGGTGACTTTTTACTGCCTATGGAATTAAGTTATGATCTCTTGTTGGCTCCCGGAGGGGAGGGGCACAATGTGCCTTTTTAAAAAATTAGGTCCACTTTTGAACCTCAATTATGGAATGCTCTCCCAGTGGAGGTCTGACAGGCACCAAAATTATACATCCTTGGCACCTGGTTAAGCCTTCCATTTTTACCCAGGTGTCTGATTGATTTACGCCATCTACTGCCAGACCACTAGCTTTTGGGAACTTACCCTCCACCTGCACTGGGGGGCGGGATAGGGAGGAGATAGGTTTGGGGTATTGGTTTTGATTGGTTTGGGTTTGTTTTTAGGAGATACTTCATATGTTTCTGATGGAATGTTTAGATGCATTTTTTATATTGTGTAACCATCCCTGGATGTATTTGAAGGGTGAGATAGAAATCTACTAAATAAATAAATACACACACCCTTTTTTTAACTTCAATCAACATCACTAGAGTCTTCAAATAGTCTGACATGTCTGTCAGATAAAACATTTAAAAAAATATATAATAGCAAGTATATAGCCTTGCGGAATATTCAAAGTCTACTTCTTAATAATTCTTACAACCACTCTGGAGGAAACAGGTGGGAAAAGATCCTATCTCTGCAATGATGAGGGTTTTTTAAAAATCCTTTTCTGTTCATTAACATATATTTAGGTCAGGCCACCCCACACCTACTTCTTTTTTTCCTTCTGTAATTTCAATTATAACTGCCTCTTTTATATTGCACCATTTATTCCTAAGTGACTGTAGTGCTGGAAGAATGCAGCCAGCCAATTTATTCATTAGATCTATTGTAGTGGAACTAGGGAGGAAAACAGCTTTTATTATCAATCTATTTAATTTCAAGATAGAATTTAGTGGAAATCAATATTACAGAATGCATAATTGCTAAATCTCCTTAAATTAATAGACTCATTCATTAAGTCCCTCCCCAAAATCCTTAGCTGGTATTTCTTGTGACTCTCCCTAATTAATTAGCAAGCAGAAACCAACTGTGAATGGAACAATTTTTGGCAATCTTTTGATAGAATCTAAAGATCAGTTCCTAGACAAGAATTAATTTGGATATGTATATACAGTATTTCAGCAAAAAGGAGTGATTAGGGGAAAGGATACTGCACTGAGAGGTAAATGGCAGCCATATGCTGATGGTCTGCAAAAATCTGTACAGCCAGGCAATGGTTTTCAGTATTTCAGACTGGGCAACATACCAATATGTTGTCAATGGTGAATAACAGGCAGCTTTAAAAGCCTTTGAATTAAATATAGAATGGCCTGTATGTAACTGTATACTAGATATGCAGTAGATTTGCAATCTCAATTTTGCACACAGTTTATTGGAAACTTCTTTTCTACCCAGCATGTATGCCAGACACTTCATAGGACTGAAAGAGTTTCCACACACACACAAAATCAAATCCAGGACAATTGAACAGCAACAATGCCATACTAAAAAGTTCTTAGCTGGAGCATTATGTCTACTTCTGGGCACTGCACTTTAAGAAAGATGTAGTTTAACTGAAACAGGATCAGAGGAAGGTGTTAGGGGATTGTATCTAGGAGTATTGTCAAAGGCTTTCACAGACAGAATCACTGAGGTGCTGTGTGGTTTCCGGGCTGTATGGCCGCGTTCTAGCATCATTCTCTCCTGACGTTTTGCCTGCATCTGTGGCTGGCATCTTCAGAGGATGTGATAGTAGGAAAGCAAGTGGAGTACATATACCTGTTGGAGTATCCAGGGTGGGGGAAAGAACCATTGTCTGTTAACAAGTTAGCAAGCTAGATTTACATGTGTTGATTGGGATCCACCCATTAGCATGTGAGTAACAATGAAGATAGCAAGGTCAATGGGTACAATGTAGCTGTGGACAAGTCTACATAGGGACCACCAAACGCAGTGCTCAGACACGAATCAAAGAACACGAAAGGCACTGCAGACTAATTCAGGGGGGCTAAAGTTATGGACCCTCAAAATGGGTTCCAATGTTCCCATTGGAAACAATGGGGGATGGGCCCCCCACTTTGGGGTCCATAACATTGAACCCCCTGAACCAAACCTCACCAGACTCAGGTGGTATCATCAGGACAGTCACTGGATGTGACCCTGAAATCTTGGTGCCACTAGCTTTAAAAATGTGCCCCTGCAAGCCAAAATGCCAAAAACACCAAAAAAATACCCAAAAAAGGCTGAATACCTTGCATTTGGATTCGTTCATATTTGAGCAGGACATATTTGCCTGATTTTGGCCCAAATACACCCAAATGCACCCAGATTCGGGCCGAATCCGGGATTCGGTACATCCGAATCTCCAAGCTTAATACAGAGTCCGTTTATTGGCTTAAGATTTGAAACCTAACAGAAGACAACAAAGTTGGCCAAAATCCAGAAAAAATAGTTCTATGGGGAAATGTCGTCCAAAACTGAGTAAATTTAACCTGGCAAGGTTAGATCTAATGGGCTTAAATTGTGTGTGTATAGTGCCATTAAGTCATGATGACCCAAGCAAGGGACTTCCAAGGCAAGAGAGAAGTAGAGGTATCTTACCACTGCATTCCTGTGCAGAGCTTTTCTAAGCAGTCTCCTTTTAAAGTACTGCCCCTTCTTAGCTTCTGAGATCTGACAAGGTTTGGCTTATACCTTGCTGCCTTGTCTCCCAGGGGTTTAAATTACAAAAGGGTAAATTAAATGTTAGAGGAAACTTCCTAACAGCAAGAATAGTTTGACAGTGGAACTAGTTAGTAATGAAGGGAAACTACCTTACTGGAGTCTTCAAGTAGTGGCATCAAGCTGGCAGAAACACTCCTGCACCAAGCAGGGGATTGACCTGGTTGACCTTTAAGATCCCTTCCAACTCTTCAATAAAGCCGTAAAGAATAGAAGACCACAATTTTTAATTTTGGCAATGGATTTGCTGCAGAAGTCTATTCCTTGGTGGTCTGGAAAATGGAATTAACAGCAGAATTCCTGCAATGGTTCTCGAATCCCTACTCTGCTTCCTGTCACACATCCATAATCCCTAGACAGCTGAGCAAGATCAATAATTTGAGATGATTCAATGAAGTTGTTTCTGTTGAACAATGGATGATTCAAAGTGATAAAAGATTTCTGTGGCCTGCATGGTCCATATCCCCGACTGGTATGGACTGCAACCCTGACATTGGTAAAGTAACTAAGTCAGTGTGTCTTTCAGGGGGGAAAATCCTGCTGTGCATTCCAAGTTAGAGAGCCTGAATTTTTACTGTTAAAGCCCAGGATGTTATTGTTAAAGCCCAGGAGAAACAGAAAATCTGAACTGATAAATGAAAATATTGATTTATTGCCAGACCCAATTTATCTCAGTTATTGATTCCAGCAGAAACTTAAGTTAACTTTTAAGTCAACCAGCCTATTGATGATAGACTGGATGGATGAAAATTAAGTCATTTGGTCTGCTTTATCATAGCAGAAACCTCACAATAGTTTCACATATGAGGAAGATGAATTTACTTATCATGAAGCCATTATGCCTTTCAGTTTGATTGTTAGAATTATAAAAGGTGGGAAAGATTAAAATAGTGTGTGGAGAAATAGGATTTGCAGTCTCCATCAGCCATCCTGGGTCTCCTGCCCAGCAAGGCTTCTGACTCTGCTATTGCAGTTACTTTAAATGTTTGGAACCACCACAATCATCTAGTCAGCTAATAGAGCTTGAAATGCCTAAAGCCTAGCACCTGGGCACCATTTTTTGCTTCATAATGCAGCTCTTCTCTTTTATGTGTGTTTCCATTCCTGAGGTGACCTGGCAGTCTCTTGTGGTCTCTAAGGGCATGGGGATCAATTGCTGCTCCAACATCTTTTATCTTTTGGTATACATGACTAGTAGGGCTTAGAACAAATTACAAAAATCAGACAAATTTCATTCAGAATACTAAGAAGTTTAATAAGAAAATAAAAATGCACACACATCATAAGTAAACATGACAGATAGGTCAAAGATAAAATTGAGTCACCTGTTCCTTTTACATTCCTGAAATGATGGAAAATTAGAATAGGTAATTGATTCTTGGAGTTGAACCCTTTAGAAAGCAACCTGTACTTTGTGGTTTGAGCTTCCCCATTTGTGATCTCAGCAACATGTGCTGAAGATGGTGTTCCAGTTAACACAAAGACTGCTTAAAATTATCTGCAGTAAAATGGAGAATGAGGCTATTTATGCTCTAACAACTCCCTGCAGATTTGTAGTATTTTGTTCTGAAGATATTCCCCTCAGGGCATCAGGAGATCAACTACGCACTCCCCTTTCCATGGTTTTCTCTCACCTTTCCCCCGACACCTGCTGTCAGAGGTCTATTACACTAGGTGGCCCAGATTCCACCTAGTACCTGTGATGTCAAACATGGAGGTGTTTTTTTTAAAATTTGCATGAAGTTGAATCAATGCTCTGAAGCTATGCTCTCACATTGGTCGCTGGCCAAGAACATCCAAAAACATTACAAAATAAGACACACAAGAGATGGCAACAGGAATTGGTGCATCAAGATTTGTGATTGTGATTGTGCGTTTGATAATTGTTGGGACAAAATGGTAACTATTAAAACATGACAAATAAGCAGGAGCGTATAAAAATATGATGATCACAATGGCATCATTAATTCTGACAGCCTAGAATCTTTTTTTTGTACAGGATTTGGTGGTGGTTTAAAATTGCATATGCTTAGTCCTACCTTGATGTAAGCAATTTGGAAGCTGTGTGTCATCCCAAGTCACTTTAGTGCCAGGGGAAAAAATGAATCAATAGGGACAATTCTGGATTTCTTTCTTAGCCATATTGGTTAAACATGGAAACTAGGAAATCTTAAACACTTGCTAGTTTAGCTCATGGACTGCTCACCAGTTGGAAGCAGGGAACTGATTTTCTGAAAAGCTGTTTGGCTGTTTGCAAGCAACTTGAGGTAGATAACTGTTCATATATTCAAACAGCAGGTGTCCAAGGAGGATCCTAGATGGTGGTGAGGTGAAGAGATCCAAGGCTCAGCTCCTGCGTGGTCAAAACTTTTTTTAATGGCCTATTCAGCTACCAGACCTGTTCATCATGAAGTCTGCAGAAGGGATATGCAGAAACAACAACTGATAAAATTCTGATTCAGATGTAATGGACCTGAATTTTTGGGAGAATTCTGGATATTTTCAAACCCCCATATTGGAAAATCCAGAATTTTCCACAAAATGTAAAGAGAACTGAAAGTGAATGCCAAATCATGATGGATTTTTTCGGCTTGCCACCAGTGCTGCTACCTCCCACTGCTGCTGCTTTCTGAGACTTTTAAATCGAACGTGAAAAATAATGGGAAAAAATGGTGCACGCCCCTAATTAATTGCTTTTTAATAGAGCTTAAGAGTTGAGACGGGTCTTCTTATCTTGCTATATCAAATGTAGTTCATAAGCACGTGCTGATTGGTTTATTTGCATTTATCTTGATTATCTCATATCTAATTATAAACCAATCTGTTATCTAGATAATAATCATATGATTATTATAGAACAGGTTTAGAGAAAGTTTAGTAAAATTTTCTATAAATATGCCCTTCTATGACAAACAAATCAAATTCTTCTAGATAAAAGTATCAGAAGAAGACGATCAGGGGAGATTTCATGGCGAGTATCTTTGATATATGATATCCCTAAAAGCAGTGAGACAGCAAGCTGAAAACTGATTTGTTTTTTAAAACTATCACATGCTATAATATGATTATGCAATGTTAGAAACTTTGATAAATTTAGCATTTTGTCTTCACAGTATCATATGGTTAACTTTTTCATGCCTGTATTTTTTCTGTCTTGCTAAATAAAATAAATCCTTTCTTATCTCAATAAAAGATACATATTTCTACAGGTGTTCTGCCTGGATTGCTGGGTAATAGCGCAAAGAACCAAATTCATCCCCTTATTTTTTTGTTATTCCAGAATTAAATGTTAATCACCATTTAATAGATAAATCTTGCAAAACTCTGATGCTAAATAGTTTTGCACAGGCAAAGTCTTTAAAAGTGTTTAGTGCAGGTCCTTTAATAGGATGAGGAAAAGAATCTCTCATTATGGAGGGATATACTATATCTGCTGATTTACAAGGAAGTGTATTCCAACCAGAATAGTTAGCAGATGTTCCTGCCATAATGGATAATTTTGTTAGGTGTTTCCAGGAAAAGTGTTTCCACTGTCTCGCTTCCTGTTATCAAGTAATCATTTCATTTGATGCTATACAAGCAAAAGGTGTGCTGGTTGATTGTTATTCCATTCACTGTTCAGCTGCTACCTGCCTGCCAGGCAAATCATTTTGGTTGCAGTCTAAAGAAAGTGCTACAGATCATGGAGAGATCACCACCATCAGTAATAGACAGTGCACATGCAGGGTATAGAGACAACCAAGGATAACAAGGTGAGGCATCGGTTTAAACTTCCCTGATCTATCCTACTCAGTGGTGTTTAAAAATAGAATCCATACTGGCCACTTGAGGATCCCCATATAGAAGGGAAAATGTGTATGCCAATATTGTCACAAAAACTTTAAACTAATTCTGCAAGTTAAAAATTTATTCGTCCACAAACAAGGATGCTTTCTTCTGCCTGCCTGAAATTTGACTTGAAAAATCCTTTGGGTGAAGAGTTGCCTCGAAGAACTTCATCCCATTTGGACTTGTAAAAAAATTACAGCCAAAAAGGGGGTCCCATTGAAACCAAGGAAAGTGAATCAAGATATAATGGAGAACATTAACAGATTCAATAACTATAATAGAGAAAATAAATGAAATTACTAAAGAAGAACGTTAAATCAAAACAAAATTTTGATGCACTGCCGGCCTTTTCAGTTATAGTGTGACCCTTTCTGACGGATATTACAAGTTCCATTACATTTTCATCTTTCTCTTTTCCAAGGGACATATGGTTCTCCTCCTTTACCCTCACCAACAGCCCTGTGAAGTAGGTTAGGGGAAGACAGAGTCACTAACCAAAGATTACTCAAAGAGATTCATAGTAGAGCTGGGACCTGAATCTAGGTCTCACAACTTCTTATCCAACATTTCTAATTACTTTGCTATAAAAAATACACAGAAGGTATTTTTGAAGCAGCATACATTTCCAGCTCCCAGAGTAATTTTCAAGAAGGTCAGATGGGGTTGAAGATGAAAGGACACAATGAAAGGGCTGAAATTTTCAATGAGATCAAAAGGTGCCTGATGTCTCCCTCGTATACTTCAACAGCAAACTGCTCAAAAGTCCACATTGACTTAATTAAAGCCCTCCTGTTCTATATTGGTTTTTCTCTGATCTTAATCTGCTACTCCGTTATCAAAACTGGTAACTGATAGTCAAGATGAGATGTCACCTCTGAAAAGGAGTCATTGATTTTATACACTTTTTGGTCTGTTTGTTTGCTTTCTGCCTCATGTTTATTATCCACGGTGACATCATTCACTTCACAGTAAGATCTAAGGCAGAGCTCAGATTCATTTGAAGGGGTACTGTGTGTTGTCCATTTGGACTTAATTCAAAGAATCCAGAGTCTTGGGGGAAATTTCAAGTCATTTTATGATCACCACCTGCTAGGAATCCAAGGGCAGATGCAAAGCATTACATTCTGGCAAGTTTTCAACACAGAAAAATGCAAGATGCTTTGTATTTACTTTGTTCCTTGAGGATGGGGAATCTTGAAGAAAGGAAATTGTATTCGGGACATGAGTTTGAACATTTTGTTTTAGCAGATTAATAAAATTATCAGTTAGGAAAACATTACAATCAGGAGACGGGCCATGGCAAAATGTCTGTATATGGCTGTAGAAACAATCCTTTGTATATCCACTTAGATTATCTCAGGTAGAATATGTCATCAGAGATTACTTTTGGTCTATGCCCTTGGAGAGTTATTCTCAGTCAGAGTCAGCCTGAGCTAGAGGGGCCAATGATCAGATTCACAAGGCAGCTTCCTAAGTAGGAACTGCTGTAGGGAGGTTCAGTCAAAGACACGCGGAGACAGCAAATCTTAAACGTATGCAATGTGTTCTATGTAGGGCTACCCTTGAAGACTACAGTTGGTATAGAATGCTGTAGTCAGAACATTGACTGGAATGGGTCATTGGGACCATATCACTCCACTCTTGTTCCATGTATACCACCACCCAATTTGCTTCTACTGTTGACCTTTAAAGCTTCTATACAGCTATACCCATATGAACCTACCCAACCACTATGGCAGTCTCTGGAAGCCCTGCACTGGGGGCTCTCACCATCTGAGGTTAGATGGGTGGCAACCTGAGAAAGAGCCTTCTAAGAAAAGGTTACGGCATGAAAAGATTGAAACTCTCTCTCCAAGAAAATTGTCTCCCTCAGGTGTCGCCTTCCATTATATAATGCAGTGGTTTTTTGGTTTGGCATTCTCCCACTTACTAACTTTCCTCCATGTTTCTGTGTTCTTGTGTACTTTTTATTTAGTTGTTATATGTATGCATGTATTTTAAATGCTTTTTTATGTTTGAAATGTTTGAATGTTCCCACTTTAGGAATCCTGTATAGGGTGGAAAGGTGGCATAGAAGTGTTATAAATAAATTCCCTAAGGATATGCTAAAATTCTCTGTGCTGGCCAGGAGACAGCCACTTCTGCAACAATTCTAAATGGAAGTTTCAGTGACTTACAAAAACTCAGACAGTTGTTTCAATTACACACGCTAACCTCTATTATTTCTAGGAAAACCCCTATTATTTCCAGGCAGAAAAATGTCAGCATTTTAAAATTGTGATGGGCAAGATATATTTTTCTCCAACCTTTCCCCTGGAGCAGCCTCTCATATAGAAGAAGATAAATAGTTGGTTTTTATACGCTGCTTTTCTCTACCATGAAGCATATCAAAGTGGCTTACAATCACACACACACCCCACAAACACACAACAGGCACCATGAATGGAGGTGGGGCTGAGAGAGTTCTGAGAGAACTATGACTAGCCCAAAATCACCCAGCAGGTTTCATATGTAGGAGCGGGTAAACAAACCCAGTTCACCAGATTAGAGTCTGCTGCTTATATAGAGGAGTGGAGAATCAAATCTGGTTCTCCAAGTCCAAGTCCATTGCTCTTAGCCACTACATCATGCTTTTGCAACCAGGGGTTCACTTACAACCATATTGTGACCTCCACTGCATCATCTGGATATCATCAACAGATTGACAACCAATCCCAAACTATGAATGATTTGTCCTAAGGGCTTGATATAAAGATTGAAAAGCATGGGGGATAAAATTGCACCCTGTAGAACCCCACAAAATAAATCCCACACTAATCACAACTGGTTTCCAACAGCAATACTTTGAGTCCAATCCATGAAGAATGATTTGAATCAGTTAACTGTTTCTTAACTGTTTCTTGGATGATCAGAGAGGTGGTAATGAAAAATCTTTCGACTGTGACTTCAGTTATATGACGGGGACAATTCAGCTAACAGGTAGCTAATTACCATCTGCTAAGGTCAGGCAATGACCATCCCACTCTTAATGAGAGAGGAGCTGCCTACATGCAGAAATGGCCCAAGTCATTTTGGTGTTCAAGGCAGAATATTGTAAAGGATTCAATGGTGTTGATGGTGAAGTAACCTTGAGTGCATTCCACAGCCCGGGCGATGGGCCAGATGCATCGGCGGAGACTTTATCTTTGCGCGGGAGATGAAGTCTCCGTTCCCATGGGAATCAGGAAGGGGGGATGGGGTGAATGGTATTATAACCTGTGCTTCTGGCGGGAAGGGTCATTCCTGCCACTGCGTGTACTTGAGCTTTCTAAGATGTCTTAATAAATGGACTTTCACTACCAAAGCCTTTTATTTCTGCGTCTATGGAATTCCTTACAAATATTCACTTTTGGCCTCTTGTGGTGAACATTTAATAAATAAGCTATGGGGGGGGGGTGGGGGGGGGGGGGGGTGGGGGGGGGGGGGGGTGGGGGGGGGGGGGGGTGGGGGGGGGGGGGGGTGGGGGGGGGGGGGGGTGGGGGGGGGGGGGGGTGGGGGGGGGGGGGGGTGGGGGGGGGGGGGGGTGGGGGGGGGGGGGGGTGGGGGGGGGGGGGGGTGGGGGGGGGGGGGGGTGGGGGGGGGGGGGGGTGGGGGGGGGGGGGGGTGGGGGGGGGGGGGGGTGGGGGGGGGGGGGGGTGGGGGGGGGGGGGGGTGGGGGGGGGGGGGGGTGGGGGGGGGGGGGGGTGGGGGGGGGGGGGGGTGGGGGGGGGGGGGGGTGGGGGGGGGGGGGGGTGGGGGGGGGGGGGGGTGGGGGGGGGGGGGGGTGGGGGGGGGGGGGGGTGGGGGGGGGGGGGGGT